>NW_006800711.1:30512-32709 GCF_000485575.1 Poecilia formosa | reverse complement strand
AAATCACCATCATTTTCTGCAAAAACAGATGAATAATCCCTAAGAAGGGTCCTCACCTGACCCTGATGTGTGCTGGGTAGTTGGGAAAGGTCAATGGCCTCAATTTGGTCCTGCACAGTTGAGACTACAACCTGAGAGGACACCTTAGCTGTATATGAGGGCTCTTCTGTAACACCAGCTGGCAGACTGATAACATTAACATGATGCAGAGTACCAACTACAGTATGTGGGTAAAGCAAGATGTCTGTAGAGCCTACATTAACAACTGGTATGTAGGCTGTGCCTCGCACCACACGGACAAGAGCAGGAGAGGCAAGCAAACCCCCAGGCAGACCTGACTCAGGAGGCTCAAATAGTACAGCCTGTGACAGCTGATCAGTGCATGTAGCAGCCACCAGCTTCATAACCCCACCTGGAACTCTACATGCTGCCCGACCCCGCACCTTTACCTTCCCCACACAGTCTGATGCATCCTGCAAGCTTGCTTGATGACACTTTTGCAATGCAGGCCAGATTTCATGTGGAGCCTGTGGGACATTGTCTCGATTAAACAACCCTGCACCATGCTGCACAAAAAGCTCATGATAGCATTTTTGGATTACATTCATGCCTAAAACACCTGGTGTGGGAGGCACTTTGCCAGGAGGATCTTTTACAATTAAAACCCCGCAATTTGGGATATCTTTGCCACAAAGTTCAACACTAAGCTCTATGTAGCCAAGGTAGGGGATATTTAACCCATTTGCTGCCTTAAGCTGCAACCAGTGACAAGGGCGTAAACCATCAGAGCCCCCAAACCTAAAATGATCCTTAAAGAAACTTTCTGTAAGGGTTGACACCATAGAACCAGTGTCAATTAGACAGGGCACCCGAACACCTCCCAAACACACATCTAAATGAGGACACGATGCAACAAGCTCTGGTGTTTCCCTACCATTACATGGTGCTGCGACTGAGCCAATAGTGACCCCACCCGAACTGCGGCTCAACAATTCAGTGGGAACTAGTTTTCCGAGACCGCAGAGTTATGAGGCAAGGAACTAGAGGGCTGTTGAGAGCCTTGAGAGTGAAAACGTGAAGGGACACGTACACCGTCACATTCCCTAGCATAATGACCTGGCTGTTGGCACCGTCTACAGACTATAGAGACATTACGAGGGGGACGACTCCGTTGATGAGTTTGACTAAGAGAGGCAACGCTCTGAGTAAGTTGATTTAACTGCTCTTGTTGACGTGCCAACATATCACGCAGTGCCCTTAATTCTGACCCCTGATCCCTTCGACTAATCTGAGCAGTGCNTGTTGGCACCGTCTACAGACTATAGAGACATTACGAGGGGGACGGCTCCGTTGATGAGTTTGACTAAGAGAGGCAACGCTCTGAGTAAGTTGATTTAACTGCTCTTGTTGACGTGCCAACATATCACGCAGTGCCCTTAATTCTGACCCCTGATCCCTTCGACTAATCTGAGCAGTGCTTTGGACAGCATACTGAAATCCAAGTGATGGAACTGAAAGACTCCGGGCCCTACTACCACCAGATGAGCCCTCTCGTTCCCACCTAATAGCTTCAGCCCTGACATCAAGTAANGGCAAAGCACTCTGAGATGTGCTTGAAGTAGAAGGGGCAGTAGAAGTACCTGGGGCAGAGCGTGACTGTTCCTGACGCAATTGTTCGTTGTCTGCTTTCAATTGGACAATCAAGTCCCGCATTTCTTGGATCTCCTCCTCCTCCATGATTTGGATACTTTATTAGATGGACTCGCTGCTGTTTTGCCTGTACACAATACAATTCTCCTCCAAAGCAAACAAAACACAATGCCACTACACAAACAGAAAAAAACAAAACAAAACCAAAAATAAAAAAAAGAATCAAGTCTCCCTTTACACAGCAGAGGTCCTGCCAGCAACGCCAATTTGTGGCAACCTGGGGGGTGGATTTTCTTAATATGAACCCAAATATAAAATATTAAAGGTTACGATGACCAACAACGCCACCTGGAATAAATCCAGGAAAATATAATGTAGTAAGGACACAGGTAAGTTCTACTGGAAATGAGGAGACAAGATTCAGAAAGTTCTACAAAATTTATTAAACTTCAAAATATCTTTAATTTCCAATAATCTATGGAGAAATTGAATGGTTAAAACAGTGAATGCATTTGACAAGATAATGAAATGTCTAAATTTCAAAGGA
>NW_006800711.1:21158-29811 GCF_000485575.1 Poecilia formosa | reverse complement strand
TTATATGCAGCAGCTGAAATTGGCCTTAAAGTGGCAGCGCACCATTTATGCTGCTACACAAATAATCTTAGTATTCAGGAGATTACAAACAAACTGGGATCTGAAACTTACATTTCTTCTCTTTGTCCCTCAGTGAACTGATGCTCCTCTCTTGATGTTCAGCTGTAAACTCTCCCAGATAAACTGTTGGTTTCGAATTTAAATATTCAAAGCAGGGCAGGAACATGTTTCACAAGGACATCTTTTATAAACCATCAACAGGAAGGAGAAATGCACCAAACTCTGTAGCTTGGGAAAATGATCTTTCTAAAAAAAAGGTTTTGTTGCAGACAGTTTAGAGAACAACCTGATCAAACCGTGAGAAAAGCTCAAAGTTGTTTCCTATCCTCCATAATACTGGTGGATGCTGGTAAACCAGTGGACAAGCTGGAAAGACTTTGCCATCAAAGCTTGTAGTTTCGTAGTTTATTTTCTGCCTTCTTTCCTTTTTTATACTTTTATTTTATTTTTTATTTATTTAATTTCCCTTCGGAGTCAATAAATTATTTTTTTAATATCAATTTAATTGTTGACAATGTAAGCAGGGATTCCCCCCAGTGTAATATATGCCTGGTGAGTCGTCAGGCTAAGTATTTTATTTTGAGATTTTTTATTTTGTTTTTACAAGTAACAGTGACAGTAAAGACAGATTAAGCCAGGTTGATCGTTGGCGCATTGAACTGGGCGTGAGTTGACCCGTGTTGTAAAACAGGTTTTTCATAAACCATGCAAAGCAGGAAAACTTACATCATAACAACCGGTCTGTTGAGAAAAGAAAAAAAAAAGAAACTATTAATAGAGCCTATCTTGAATGCGTCAATGTAAATATGGATTGTGTGAGTTTTGATAAAGCGTTTGTTGCCTATGGCATCAGTGTTAGCTTGTTGATGTTTATGTTTGGGTTTGAAATGGATACAGAAAATAAATCAAGATCAGAAAATTCATCTTTGTAAAAATGCAGCAACCCTCTCCATGTGAACTTCTGTGTCCTGGTTTTTGTTTGTTTATTTTATGTCAAATCCGACGATTCAAACAAACCATTGAATCATGACTACAATGGTTCATTTACTTGCACGAATTCAATATTTTTCCTGCAATCAGTAGAAACATACTCAAAACAAGTAACACATTTTTGCCAGCAAGTGAAATTTTTTATCATACTTGCAAAAAAGAATAGGTTCTATGGAGCAACATTGGGGCCAGTTTGTTCAAAAGAAAAAAATTTTTTTTAAACTGAAAAAGAAAATATTTTCAGATTCTTTTTTTCTTCTTTTTTTCCAGTTTCACACTTCTGACCATCTTTTGGTTTGAGTCTAGGCCCTCAGATGATGGGGGTGCAAAGTCATGACTTAACTATGCATTGCTGTTGCATTCAAAGACAGCTTTGTTGACCCAAATTTAACTCCACAAAGTGTAATACAGCACAAAACTCCAAAATCCAATAACAGTTTTGACTCATTTGTTTAATTGCTTAAGTTGTTTTTATATGTGTTTTAGATAATCAAAAACTTTAATAAGAGATAAAAACAAATACATTTCAATTGAGGTAAGCTCAGAGGAACATCAACATGTGGCAAGATGAAGTTGGTATTAAACATCCAACTTCTGATAAGATGACTCCTGGTAAATAGTAAAAGGTAACATTCCTAAAATATCTGACAGTACTTGTGATGATTATGAAAAACTTGGAGAATTGAAATATTAGAACAGAACTAGATAACAAACATGACATAACATGCTATAAAAACCAAAATCCACATTAAGCTTTCTGTGAAAAGTTCAGAACTGTTGATGTAAAGATTTTCTTTTCTCTTATTAGGAAAGTAAAGTTGGAAGAAACCAACATTTAATAAGAACAACATGAAGTAAAAACAAGCAGAGAGGATTTTACTCTTTAGAACAGATGAAATTAAACAGATCAGCATCATTTCTTTTGAACCACTGATGGTTCCTTTTCGTCTCCATGGCTCCAGACATGTCACAGTCGTCCATCGGTGGATCTGAGCCCCAGTTCTGATAGCTGACCACCTCGTCACTGACCCAGAACCACAAATCCAGAGTGCAGGCGTAACGCAGACCCATCCAGACATAATCAGTTGATGCAAACTGGGCTTCCTGTTGGACCGATATTTGATCAATCATGTTGGTGATGGTGACCAGTCCATGGTGGTGATCTCTGCAGTAGGTCAAGGCGTCTTTCCAGGTTTTATTTTCTTTGATCAGAATCACTTTATCTGTCACCAAATCCAGGCACAAAAAAAATTCTTCACAACTTTAAAATTAAATATGATGCAATTTTTAAGAATACATAAAAGACAAACACATTTATATGAACACATTAAAAAATCATATTGCTGTGTGAATATTTATGTCACAAGAACTCACCATCATAACAGATGAAAGGTTTTGTCTTTTTGCAGTCCTCATTCTTCCATCTGCCTTCATCTTTAAAGACAGTCATGGCACATTGATCTCGGTTGAATGCCGGATTGTTAAACCCTTTATTCCAGTGTCTGAAAGAGAAACTGCTTCCATCTGACCACCTCCAGGTGTCTCTGAACAGACCAATGTATGAGGAATCACTTATAGAGTTCATCAATTTCTCCACTTCTTCATCCTGTAGCTGCTTCGTTCCACTGATCAGGTCTGTGTGTTTCTCTCTGCAGTAACTCTGAGCTTCCTGCCAGGACTTCTTCTCTTTAATCAAGTGATATTTGTGGTTTGTGTTGGTTTCTGTGGAGTGAACAGATAAATTTAAATCTCCAGTTCTATTTTTTAACTTGAACATAAAATTAGTTTCACTGGGAAACACAAACAGGAACCATGTTCCATGTTTTTTTAGGTTGGTAGTGGAAGGAATTTCATGATTCAACTCACATTTTTATTAGACTATCTATTAAGCTTATTCTGTTTTAATAATACTCACGATTGAAGCAGACAAAGTACTTTGTGGCCCCACAGCCAGTATCTACCCATTTGAGATTTTCAAGCAGATATGCACAGTTTTCAGATTCACCATTAGTCGGTTCTCCTGGGTTCCAGTTTGTCTCACTTTCATTGAACTCCACTCCAGGCAGAGACCAGAACCATGTTCTGATAAATTCTGGTTTACTGATCAGACCAATCCAAGCTTCACTCCAATCTCCATCTGAGACGTTGATGAGTCTCTTCATGTCCTTCATGTTAGTCACTGTGACCAGGTCAGTGTGTTTCTCTCTGCAGTACTGCTGAGCTTCAGTCCAGGTCATTTCCTTATTAATATAGTGAAACTGACAGAGCTGACAGTCCATGAAACAACACTGACCTGTGACGATAAAGGATACTGCTAACATGTGTCATTAAACTTCAACAAATTTGCCAGCATATAAAACAACATTTGTCATTCTAAAGCTGTTATTCCAGTTGCTCTTGCCTAAGTTTCTGTCCAATAAATAAAGACGCAATTGTCTTTCCAACGACACCACTTACCCATCAGGAAGAGCAGAATCAGACTCCACTGCATCTTTGCTGTCAGATGAATTATTTTCCTCCAGCAGTTTGTCTCTGTTGGATGAAGAACATTTAAACAGTGAAAAGCTGCAGCTCTCCCTCCACTGGACAGAGAAACAATGAGAGCAGAGAGATGAAGACAGACAGGAGACAGAACAAAGAAAAATGTCTGTCTCCTGTAAAACTAGCAACTTTTTCCTAACTAAAATAGTGACATGATATTAGAAATAAAGAATAATGTAAGCATTTATTAAATTTACCCTTAACAGACATTTTTATAAAACTTACATCTCCTTCCTCTGTAAAATGATGCTGTTCTCTTGATGCTCTTCTGAAAACTGTTCCTCCTAAACCTTTTGTACCTAAACAGTAGCTGAATATGACAGTTTCATTTTTTAAATATTCAAAGCAGGGTAGGAACATGTTTCACAAAGAATCATTCATAAACCATAAAGAGGAAAGAAAATATTAATAAGATGAGTTGACCATCCTGGAACATAATTTAATTAACAGAGATACTGTTTGTTTTCAGCATCACATGATCAGGACACATGGATTATAATATTACAGCTTTTAATTTGTACCTTCTTGTTTCCTTCTGCTTTGCCTTTCAAATAAAGTTTTTTACAGATACCTGTAAGCACAAACTGATGAAAGCGTGAGAAAAGCAGCTCCAGTATAAAGCTTCTCTTTGCACAGCTGCTTTGAATTTAACATCAGGTGTTTTTAACAGGAAGTCCTGGGAAAACTGACCTGTTTTTATAAAACCAGTTTAGTTTCATGTTCAGTTTAGCTTATCTGTTCATCAATCGGATCATTGAGAGTATTGATTTCTCCTCACTGATAAATTAATACAATTATTATGTTTTTTGCTTCACAAAGATGACAATATATGGATTTATGATACATCTTTGCTAAATGTGATTTTGTTTATTGATTTTTAAAAGAATTTAGGATTGTGTACTATGTTGAAGAGTCTTTTGATGTTTTGTGAGACAAATAGTGTACAAAAATAAAATATAAGTACTGGAAGCAAAAGGATGGAGGGCAAATGAATTTCCTTGATGTCAACCAGGAAGTTGTTTCCTCTTCTTTTAGTAATGGTAGATGCTGCTACACCAGAGGACACACGAGAAAGGTTTTCTGAAAATATTCAACAAGTCTTGTAGATTATTCTACTTTCCGTTTTATTGTATTAATTGCATTGTAAAAGTTTTCATACCAATAAATCTTTAACCTGGCTGTTGCCTTCCAACATATTTCTGCTGGATTCTCATCTCCTTTCACAGATGTGTCTGGGCTTTCACTCATTGAAGTGGATTTTCCTGGTAGAATATCAACCAATCAGCGAACAGAAGGAGAATGGGAACGATGACAGTGATTTTATGAGCTGTTTTAGATTTGTAGTCTGCCTGTAATTTTACCACCAGAGGATTTGAACAAAGTTGATCAGTTCATGTTGGACACGCCTCCAAACACTGAATCAACATTATTAGTTACCTCATTTGGATCGGCTCGCTTCATAGTGGAGGATGGTTGTTTCCAGCACAATTTCTGGTAAAATGTATAGCTTTAAACTGTTTAAACGTTAGTGATTGGGTAAAATTTAAAACTCCAACAGAGGCCACGCTTCCAGGAAGCAATTGTTACTCCATAGCCGAGGGTCACCTTATGGATGAAGCAAACAGGGGCTGATATTTATCAGGCTTTGAAAAACATGAAATGAACCAAACAAAATTTAATTTGTATCCATTTGTAAACATTAAAACATTAATTGTGTAATCTTCACCAGGTTAACTTTAGAAGCTAACTAATTATTTAATAAAAACATATATGACTGACTGACTGACTGACTGACTGACTGATTGATTGATTGATTGATTGATTGATTGATTGATTGATTGATTGATTGATTGATTGATTGATTGATCGATCGATCGATCGATTGATTGAGAACAGAACCAGAAACTAATTTTTCATGAGTTCTTCGTAGTCCAAGGACTCAAACTGTAGATTGAGAAAAAACAATTCTGCCAAATCAATCAGTTTATTGATATCAAAGAAACAAAGAAACCTCTCAGACAGATACAAATATGTTTAACATAAACCTTTTCAAATAAAAATAATGTCCCTCCACATATATTCAATCTAAAAGTAATGTGTTTTAGGTGGCGAGTATATACTTGAACAAATACATATACAAAGTACAAAATTACAAAAAAATGTTCCAAGCAGTAAATATAGCCTTTGCCCTGATATGAAAATGGTTCCCACATTAAAGTTATATATAAAAAGTTTACAAAGCCAAACAACAACATAAGTCACTTTACCAAAATCAAACTCATGTTACCAGAGAGCAGAGTGACCTTTAACCCTTAGAACAGATGAAGTTCAGTTCCTCTGTGTCGTTTCTCTGGAACCATCTATGTTCTCCTCCAGCCTGCATGGCTCCAGAAATGTTACAGTCATTCATCCATCCTGCTGAGGTCGAGTTCTGATAGCTGATCTTCTCCTTACAGACCCAGAACCAGATGTTCTTGAAGCAGGTGTAGCGCAGACCCATCCAGACAAACGGAGTTGATGCGGTCTTTACTTTCTCCTGGATCCATCTCTGATCGTCCATGTTGGTGATGGTGACCAGGTCATGGTGGTGACCTCTGCAGTAGGTCAAGGCGTCCTTCCAGTTCATCTTCTCTTTGATCAGGATCACTTTATCTGTCACAGAAGGCAAGCCCAAAGGAAAACACAAGTTTGAAATTAAATATAACGCACATGTACAAATTTAAATGGACACATAAAAAATCCTAATTGTTGATTTGTGAACATGTAAGTCAGAGCAACTCACCATCATAACAGATGAAGGGTTTTCTTTCAGCACAGTTCACATTCCTCCATCTGCCTCCATCATCAAACACAGTCATGGCACATTCATCACTGATGGATTTTGGATTGTTAAAGTCTTTATTCCAGTGTCTGAAAGAGAAACTGCTTCCATCTGACCACCTCCAGGTGTCTCTGAACAGACCAATGTATGTGTGATCACTTGTAGAGTTCATCATCTTCTTCACTTCTTCATCCTGTAGCTGCTTCGTTCCACTGATCAGGTCTGTGTGATTCTCTCTGCAGTAACTCTGAGCTTCCTGCCAGGTCTTCATCTCTCTAACCAAGTGATATTTATGGGTTGTATTAGTTTCTGTGGAGTACACAGACAAATGCAAATCATAATTTATAACTCTTTTTCAGGATAAGCATAAAATTAGGTTCACTGGCAGACGCATTGAAAGCAACGGTTCTTGTTTTTTGAGTGAAATTGCTACTTCCTTTTTATTTATTTATTTATTTATTTATTTATTTATTTATTTATTCATTCAATATTTTATCCAAATACTTTTATTAGACAATCTAAATCAGGGGTCGCGAACCTGCGGCTCTTCGACGGATCATGTGCGGCTCTTTGATTCCGAAATTTCCCAACTCTCATTGAAGGCAGCACCGACAAAAGCAGCGTAACGTGCTGCGCAGGATGTCAAACTTTAAGCTAGCGCTACAAGTCTGCAGTAGTTACCTGTCTATATCGGAGGAGAGGCGTTAGCTGAAGCTAAATCATTTAGAAATAAAATCTGTTTCCATGGTAGCAGCTTTCCACAACAGGTCTCTGTATTTATGTCGGCTGCATTATTTCACGTCGGCGCACTTTGCGCCGTTTCCAAGCTCAGAGAATTGTGGCGCAGAGGTGGGAGTGAAGCAGAGCAAGCTGCTGCTGCGCAAATAATGAGATATTAGGGAACATATCAGAGTTTACGCAGCAGGTTCTGGTTCCGCTAAGGGGAAAAGCAAACCGGTTCTGATCACATGAACACAACCAGTCAGGTTCTTGGATGTGAGATATTTAGCGATTTTTCTACTGCAGAACAAAACAGAAGAAAAGTGAGAAAAATCAGAAAGTAACAGAGACTCCAATGAGAGTTTAAATTAATCACGATATTTATTATGGTATGTCAGATCCGCTGTGTTTAATCTTTACGTAAGGTATAAATTGTATTGATGCTTGAATATTAATGTTTATTAAAATGCCCCCTAAAAACTATTTAGCAGGGGTGAATCCAGGACGCTTTTAAAGAGGGGCAAAAGGGGCCCAGTGACGTTAAACCGAAAATAATGGTCAAAGTGTAAAATATGCTAATGGTAGAGGTCACGAAAATACCCTGAAATATAAATCTGAGCCATGTCAGTAAATTGTCCTACATGCCTAAAAAATGTTCTGCATGAGACACTTCCACATCCACCAGTTTTGCAGACGGAGAATGAATTTTTAGTACACTTAAGTCTAATCGTTGACTTGTTTTCACTGACCCGTGGAAGAGTTGCTTTGAGTAGCTATAGCAGAGTACAAACCAAATCTAAGGATACTTGTAAAGAAATGAGCACTGTCAGGTTGTCCACTAAAGCAGGGGTCCCCAAGCTACGGTCCGGCCCGCCTCCTCATACCAGAGAGCATTCAGTGTTTTTTTTCATATATTGTATTTTCCGGTTTATATGTGGATTTTTCTTCAACCACCAGGGGGGTTCTTGAGCAGATGTGAAACTAACTTTCCCTCAATGGAATATATACTAGTCAGTCCCAGTCACCGTTTCACTCACGGTTTTTTCCATTTGCATTCTGGGTAAAAAATCTATCTAAAAGCGCGACCAGCTATGTGGCCCTCGCAGGAAAAAGTTTGGAGACCCCCTGCACTAAAGCATTAGGGACTAAGAAAAAAGCCGTTTCAGCAGCAATGTGGTATGAAGCTAATTCAGAAATTGTTGTGTGGCTCTTAACGGTGATGATGAGCTTTATTTGGCTCGTGATCTATAGTTTACATTCTGTGTTTTTTTTATTTTTATACTCACCATCATAGCAGAGGAAATAGTCAGACCATTGGCAACCCTGATCTAGCCATTTAAGATTTTGATTCAGAATCCCACAGTTCTGAAATCCTTGAATTCCTTGTTCATTCGGTTCTCCTGGGTTCCAGTTTGTCTCACTTCCATCAAACTCCACTCCTGATAGAGACCAGTACCATGTTCTGTTAAATTCTGGTTTGCTGATCAGACCAATCCAAGCTTCCTTCATTTCTCCAGCTGA
>NW_006800711.1:12951-21086 GCF_000485575.1 Poecilia formosa | reverse complement strand
CTTCAGTCCAGGTCTTATTCTCATTAATGTAGTGAAACTGATAGAGCTGACAGTCCATGAAGCAACACTGAGCTGAAACATAAAACGGGTCACTCAAAATACTAATCAGTGATAACATCTCCACCAGTATTTGCAGCATTAAAAACTTAGTAGGAAAACTTTTTTCTGCTGTTTTTAAAATAAAATCAGGAAAATGTGTTCTTAATCCATCTCAATCTGTGATGTCACAGAACAGAGTGAATGTAAAGTTTCAGATCAACTTACCCATCAGGAAGAGCAGAATCAGACTCCACTGCATCTTTGCTGCCAGGTGGATTATTTTCCTTCTGTGATCTGTCTCTGTTGGATGAAACATTTCATATCAAGTGTTAAATACACTTCTTTATTCCTAAATACATTTTCCTACATAATATCCAGTCATATTAAACACAAATAGCTGAGACTCACCTCTGTTTTCTTTTTTGGAGAATTGAATCGACTGCTTTTCCGTGATGCTCAACCGAAAACCGTACACAGTGAAGAGTAGATTTTTGTTACTGACATGAAATATGGACTACATTTGAATATTCAAACCAGTATAAGGGGTTTTATGAAAACTGTTTACGAAACTTGCAGAGGAAGTTAAAATGTCTGCTTTTCTCTGCTTTGCATGTTACTGGCAACGACAGGCCGAAAATGGTCTAATGTTCCCGTAAAGAACCTCCCAAAAAACGGCAGAAATGCAAATGGAGCTCTGACATAAAATTTAATCCTGTGAATTAAAACTGCAGTAACTTTACAAAGATATGCTTTGTCCATATTTATTCAAGCTATCACATGTCGTGACAGGATGATATGAGAGAAATAATATGTGAAAAAAATCAAGTTCCTCCACCTCCTGCCAGTGCTGCTTTTGTGGTCTGCAAAAATGCACTGAACCAGGTCAAAAACAACCAATCAGAGCCAGGAGGAGGGTCTTAGTGCTGCCAATCAACCTCATGTGGTGGAAAAACAACTTACTGTTACAGGATATCTGTTTATCCGCTATCATCAGTGGCTATGCTAACTAGCCTTAGCATAGGTGGCAGGCTATGTTGTGGTGAACCAGAGTTAGTTTAGCAAAAAGAAAGAAGGAGAGCATGATTGTGATTGACAGCGCTAAGATCCTCCCCCTTGCTCTGATTGGTTGCTTCTGTCCCTCTCTCTCACTCTGACTCTCTGCTTTCTTTGGTTCATTTACAGCTTTGTTAAATAAGTTTCTGTTTATTGATTTTTAAGAGCGTTTAGGATTGTTTGCTGTAGAGTTGAAGAGTCTTTTGATGTTTTGTGAGACAAATAGTGTTCAAACATAAAACATATGTAGTGAAAGCAAAATGATGCAGGGCAAGTTAATTTCCTTGATGTCAATCAAGAAGTTGTTTCCTCTTATAATAAGACAGTGTTTCTCAATTATTTTCCATCATGCCCCCCTGAGGGATCATCATTTTTTCACGCCCTCCCCAGCGCCCTTCCCTTCTCAGAATTAAAATACTTTTGTGAATCTGATAATATAATCTATCTATACAAACCACTGACTCTAGCATTGTATGACCTCATTATCAAAACTGCTGTTTTATTGTTCTAAGTCTCAACATAATTTCCAAAATCAGTTTATTAAGCCAATCAATAAAATTTAATCAAGACTAATCAGTTTGAAAGAGAAAAAGTGCAAATGATTCACTGGGATTTTTAGACTTAATACACTTCTAAACTGTAAGCATTTGTTACTTCAGCTTTTTCAGTTTAGTTTTTCACAAAGTAAATAGTTTTTTAACATTTATTGTGGAAACAATTGCAGAAATATTGCTTATATTTCAGTTTGTTGGGGGGAGGATGCTGGTTGGTGAGTGTGGTAGAGTTCTCAAACACTCGCATCATCATTCCAAAGATGAAGGAAAACTCTGTGATGTCATAGCTAGAGTCATGCTTGTCATATCATCAGCACTGTATGGAGAAAGTGTGAGTCACAAAAAACCCCAAGTGGTTCTAGATCTGAACCGCACAGCATTCTGGGAGATGTAGGCGGAGAGGCTTTAGCAACTCTACCTCATACTCTCTTTGGTTACTGAGCAACTTAGTCATTCTACATTCTTGTGAATCTGCACAGCATTCTGGGAGATGTAGGCAGAGGGAAGGCATTAGCAGCTCTAACTCTGTATCTCTTTGGTTACCTAGCAACAACCTGTTGAGTAACTTGCGCAGCAGCAGTTTCATGTTTAAAACTTTAAAGTTAAAATCAAGTGATTTTAATAGGAAATCCAGGTGACGCAATACCTTTTTTTAATCCACAGTTTTGTTTCATTTTATTTTAGACATTTTTTTCTTCATCTGTTAATTTAATTTATTTTCTCCTCACTAATAGATTATTACAATTATTTGTTTCCTCCACAGAACAGCTGGAACCAACATTTCAAAGATCACAGTATGGATATATAATACATATTTGCTAAATAAGCTTTTATTTTTAAGGAAAAGCTCTTAGGATTCTATGCTATTGAGATGAAGAGTTTTCTCATGTGTTCTGAGAGGAAAAGAGTACAACAAAATAAAACATGTGTACTGGAAGCAAAAGGATTCAGGGCAAATTAATTTCCTTGATGTCAACCAGGAAGTTGTTTTTTCTTCTTATAATAAAGGTAGATGCTGCTATACCAGGGGACACATTAAAGGTTTTCAAAACACCTTCAACAATGCTTATAAATTTATATTCTACTTCCTGTTTTGTTGTGTTGATTGCAACATAAAGCATTTTTGCTCTATAAGAATTATGGTTTCAACCTTAAAATTATATTTCAAAGATTCACAAAGCCAAACAGCCAATCCAATACTTCCAAACTATCTGGAATATTTCTGAGTTAATATCATGGGGTAATAAGTCATCTGACAGTTTTGATTGTGTCTCTTTTGTGTTGACAGTCTGAATGATGTTTTCATGTGCAGTTCCATCTCAGCCTTACACAAACAGACATAAACATGCAGTGAATAAATCGATTTTCAATCGATTTTTTGCACATAGGAGTTAATAATAAACACGTTTTCACCGAGGTTCTTCATTTGAAATTTGAAATTGGCATTTGTGACCATATACAAAATAGACCAACAAATATTGCAGTAAGCAGTATTTTTTTCCCCACATGTCCACTACAGGGCTCCCTATTCCATCGCCCATTGTGTGTAAAATGAAAACAAATTCACACAAAATATCGTAACAAAACACTGGAGTTATAGACTAACTATGACCATCCAATCAGAGGGCAGAAAACCTCAGCGTCACAGTGGGCCTTCTAGAAGGCCCTATCAGGTGAATCTGTGAGCTGATTGGTTAAAAGAACAGCTCCACTGCTGTGTTTTACTTAACTTGGACCTGCTCTTCCAGTTAATTAATTGTTTAAAGTTCTCTGAACTCTTCAGTTTTCTGTACTTGTGGAAAATGGAGAGAGTGAAAAGGAATATCAACTCTAATATTTCACTAAACAACAACAAAAAAATTCCACACACATTCCACCATGCCCATTATTGTCCCCCTGGTAATCCTTTATATAATAAGTTGGATTTAGTTTCTCCGTTGTAGAGGTCTGAACAGCCACTAGATGGTGCTAAAAAACCTACGTGTCCCATCAACAGTCCTCTTTTAATATTTCAGAGCAAGATAGCAGCTTCATCCAGAGGCAAAACAGTTTCATAAACATCAGCTCAACAAAGTATTATGGCAAAAAGTAAAATTCTGTCTTGACTCAACATGAGAGTCAGTGGTTTTCAATTCGTCTGATCCTAATTTCTTATATGGATCTACTCAATTATTTTGGTAGGTAAAATCATACATCCAAAACTAGTAAGACGGTTTCATTTACAGTGACGGGAATATTGATGAATGAAATCCAACCAACATTCATAGTATTATTTGCTAGTTATATGTTTATATATACATTGTCTAAAATGTCATATTCAGAAAAAAACAAAAAAGATGAGACAACTTCATGGTATAATAGTTTATTCAAAAACCCCAAAATCAAATCTGATGAAATTTCTGATAATGTATTAAACATTTTATATAACATAAACAATACTTGATCGATACAAAGTAAAGTTATAAAGGTTCTTTATTCTTCGTCAAACAGAAGAAAGATATTTAATAAAAAGCTAAACAAAATCCCCAAAAAGAATTGCCCCATAAAACGTTCAGTGTATTTAAACCGTCATAAGTGTGTGTGAATATTTATTTCACACAAGTAATAAAGCTGTAGTGACCATTTGTCCCAAAACTTAAATTCAAAAATCAGAAAAATCAGAAAACTCAAAAACTCGAAGGTGATCAAAACAAAAGTGAATCCAACTCAAATAATCACCTGATGCACCGTGGATTCTGGTTTACGCTGCAAAAAAAAAAAAAAAAAAGAATCAAAAGTCAAAATATAGTTCTTTGGTTTTATTTGCAGTTCAGGCAAAAAGGTTACAGGCTTCTGCTCCTATTCCTGTACCTGTTCTCTGACTGACAAAAGAAACCGATGTGACTGATTGGCTGGTAAAAAACCTTATAACCACCCACGTGCATAATAAACTAAGACCCACCTATTTATACCATGAAATACCCATATCCCAACCTGAAAATTAATTAACTAATTAAGTGAATTACTACACAAAAACTTATCCTAATTAACAAATTAACCAAAAATTATAATGATAAATCAACCAAAAAAAAAATAGACAAAAAATAAGAATAAACTAAACAATTTTAATTCTAAGATTTAACTAAAAATGAGAAAATAGTCCCTACAAAAGCAATACGTATACATTGTCTAAAACATATTTTTGAAGTTTGGCCTGTTTTTACATACTGAAAGACAAAAAAATCCATTATTTCATTTTTTTTTTCTTTGGACATACGTTTCCTGTATTATTCAAACTTCATATCATATCTATTATTTATAAACATCTGCAGTGCTTTTTTTAACTAAAGCCAAAAATCAAATTCTGTTTTTGTTTCTTTCTTCATTTAAAACCTTTAATACACTATTTTATAGCGTGAATAACTGCTACCCATCGAACCTTAAATGTCTTCTACAAAATTGTGTGAAACCATTAAAGCTGCAGTACGTAACTTTTATGAATTTATATATATGTTTTTTTTAACTATGACATGACAGCATGTGAGACGGATATTCTGTAAAAAACCAAAAGACCAAGAAAAAAAAAAAAAAAAAAACACCAACTAAAAACAACCACTCAAAGCGCAGAGGAGGGTCTTAGTGATGTTACTCATTCTTGTATATGTGCTGCCTCCTACCTTAAGTATTAAAGAGTTAAAATTTTAAATGTAACTTAAACCAAATCCAAGTTTCAATTCTTGGAACAAAAAAAATTAAACTTCTCGCTGTCATTTTTCTTCCTCCACTGATGTTTTCCTCTCGTCTCCATGGCTCCAGACATGTCACAGTCGTCCATCTGCCGTCTATCACTTCTTTTAACAGAATCACTTCATCTACATGAAGAGGGAAAAAACCAAACTAAGTAATTGCAACAGCAGCTTCATGTGTCATTATGCCAAACCTGGTAACAAGAACCATTTAAAAGATTTAAAAGAAAATAGTTTCTATATGATTTACGGAATAAAAGTCAAAAATTTATTTTCATAGATTTGGTAGATATGACAGAAATACACAGCCATTATAATAAGGCTCTTTTTCTTCCTAGGAATTAAGTTACATTTAAAGACATTCTGCAGCAAAAACTCACCATCATAACGGATGAAGGGTTTTCATTCATCACAGTTCTTATTCCTCCATCTGCCTCCATCATCAAACACAGTCATGGCACATTGACCAATGATGGATTCTGGATTGTCAAAGTTTTTATTCCAGTGTCTGAAAGAGAAACTGCTTCCATCTGACCACCTCCAGGTGTCTCTGAACAACAAAAGTATGATTTATGATCTGAAGAGTTCATCAATTTCTTCACTTCTTCTTCCTCTATCTGCTTCATTCCACTGATCAGGTCTGTGTGATTCTCTCTGCAGTAACTCTGAGCTTCTAACCAGGTCTTCCTGTCTCTAATCAAGTGAAATTTAAGGGTCGTATTAGTTTCTGTGGAGTGAACAGATCCTCATCTATAATTTGTTATCAGATTAACATAATTGGGTTCACTTGCACATAGATTAACACAAACTGATTATTTATTAATTGTTTTTAACTAAAATCCCTGTTTAAAATTTTTGTAAAATATTTCAGATATTTTAGTTCTAAATAAAAATAATCTTATTATTCAGGAGTTTACAAACAAACAAACTGGGATCTGAAACTTACATTTCTTCTCTTTGTTTCTCAGTGAACTGATGCTCCTCTCTTGATGTTCAGCTGTAAACTCTCCCAGATAAACTGTTGGTATCGAAGTTTTCCCAGCAGATTTTTACTATTTTGTAATTGAAATATCCAAAACAGGGAAGAAGCATGTATCAGAATTTAATCCAGGAAGAGGAAGCAAAACCATTTATTAGATGCATCAAACTCTGCAGGTTGGGAAAATGACCAGGAAAACTTTGACTGTCTGTATTCAGCATCACGTGCTCCTGATGAGGCTCCTGCACATGCAGCATCATTTCTATTTCCCATTCTGAAAAGAAAATAGTTTATTACAGTTTGTTTAGAGATCAAAATGTGAGAAAAACAGCTCCAGTGTGAAAACTGATCTTTATTCACCAGCTTTGAAATTAACACCAAGAAATCCAGATAAAATTACCTTTTATAATCCAGTTTTTAATTTGCCAATTTTGCTTCACATTACATTTAGCTAAATTGTTATTTTATCTGTTAAAAACCCAGCAAGTTGACAAATCACGTGTTTTAGTGCAGCAGGTGAACAACATGAATCACTGACATATATATATTTTTTGTCCATCTTCCTTCAGAGTTCAGTGATAATTTATTTTGGAAAAATGTGTCATTCATGAAGGTGCAGCAGAAGAAACTGATCGATTTGGAGGCTTTGGAAAATGTTTCCTGAGCCACATGGAGATGTTCTGATATCAGCTCTGGAACTGAGAGGACTGCTTCATCTGTGGACTGAATCAACTTGATTAGTAAGTTACTTTATTTTACAGCATCTTTAGAAAAACACATCTAATATCTTAGCTGTATTTGTCTGATTTTATGTTGGCATCAGCCTTTGTGGAGGAAATATAAGCAACAAGAGCGCCCCCTACCAGGCAGGACCGTTCAGCATTGAGACAAAAGTGAATCTTTAACTTTTTTTTTGCTAAAAGAAATCAGGTTCATTTAACAGAAACTGTTTCTGTTCTTTGGGGAGTGAATTTGATACTTTGATTTTAAATGTATTTTAATTTTGGGGGGTTTCTTTGCTAAAAATCTGATGTGTAGAAATGTAATGTTTGTAGACACTGCAATTGTGTGTGAGTTCTTTTATTTTGTATTTGGGATTTCTTAATATTTGTGCGGACATATGACCAATTATTTACAAGAACTCAGAGTTATGTGCAATTTTTCTTTCTTTTTTTTTTTTACGGTTCCCTTAGGTCCTTTGGATCGTCGTATGAAGTGTTTTCTCTCTATAGATATTCAACATGTTTTATTGTGTTTACAAAATACAAACCGTCTGAACGTTAGGAGCGATAACTGAGTCTTCTACTAAGAAGATTTTGTTCTGTCTAAATGTAGAGTTACGTCCACTGGGCTCGTTTGTTGGGGTAAGATTAAAGGAGACCAACGAGGATTTTCTGATTTTAAGAAAAATGATTTTATTATATTATACTAAAGAAATCCAACCTGAGAAGGGAAAACCTGAAATGAGAATCCAAAATAGATTCATGTAAAACCCCATAAATTACCAAAAACAAGCGAAACCCAAAACCACCCTAACAAAACCAAACCATAGGACACAAACCAAACCAAGTGGTTCTGAGGAGGGAGAAGGAAAAAACCTCCTGATGTGCCTGGCAGCTTTAATCAGGCCAAACATCAACACCTGGCTGTCTCCAGAACCCTGCAAGAAGAGACCTACTGGAGCCGCAGCTTTAGTTTCTACCTTAAAATTACATTTGAAAAGTTCATACAGTCAAACAACCAAATATTCACTTTACCAAAATCAAACTGATGTCACCAGGGAAC
>NW_006800711.1:9242-11662 GCF_000485575.1 Poecilia formosa | reverse complement strand
TTCACTCTGATCTCCAGCTGAGTTCCTGATGAGTCTCTTCATGTCCTTCATGTTAGTCACTGTGACCAGGTCAGTGTGTTTCTCTCTGCAGTACTGCTGAGCTTCAGTCCAGGTCTTATTCTCATTAATGTAGAGAAACTGATAGAGCTGACAGTCCATGAAACAATTCTGAGCTGTAGACAAAGAACATGTTGCTGTGAATCCTAAAGTAATAATAATAATAATAATATAATTTCCACCTATAAAAAACATGATTTCCAAAACTTTTTCTTGTGTTCTTTAAAAAAAGATCTCTAAAATGTAACAGAAACCATCAACTTACCCATCAGGAAGAGCAGAATCAGACTCCACTGCATCTTTGCTGTCAGATGAATTATTTTCCTCCAGCAGTTTGTCTCTGTTGGATGAAGAACATTTAAACAGTGAAAAGCTGCAGCTCTCCCTCCACTGGACAGAGAAACAATGAGAGCAGAGAGATGAAGACAGAACAGGTAAATATAGCACTACTCTGTTTTAGTTGAACATGTTCTTATTACCTAAATAAAAATCCATCCATCCATTTTCTGAACACCCTTGTCCCTCAGTGGGGTCGGGAGGGGTGCTGGTGCCTATCTCCAGCTAACGTTCCGGGCGAGAGGCGGGGTACATCCTGGACAGGTCGCCAGTCTGTCGCAGCTAAATAAAAATTATCTTATTATTCAGGAGATTACAAACAAACAAACTGGGATCTGAAACTTACATTTCTTCTCTTTGTCCCTCAGTGAACTGATGCTCCTCTCTTGATGTTCAGCTGTAAACTCTCCCAGATAAACTGTTGGTATTGAAGTTTCCCGGATTTCTGAATAGCGACCGAATTTGACCTGTTAATAATTTAAATATTCAAAGCAGGGCAGGAACATGTTTCACAAGGACATCTTTTATAAACCATCAGCAAGAACAAGAAATGCACCAAACTCTGTAGCTTGGGAAAATGATCTTTCTAAAAAAGGTTTTGTTGCAGACAGTTTAGAGAACAACTTGATCAAACCGTGAGAAAAGCTCAAAGTTGTTTCCTATCCTCCATAATACTGGTGGATGCTGGTAAACCAGGGGACAAGCTGGAAAGACTTTGCCATCAAAGCTTGTAGTTTCATAGTTTATTTTCTGCTTTCTTTCCTTTTTTATACTTTTATTTTATTTTTTATTTATTTAATTTCCCTTCGGAGTCAAAGTATTTTTTTTATGCGAATTTAATTGACAATGTAAGCAGGGATTCCCCCCAATAAGCCTGGCGGGCCACCAGGCTAAGTATTTTATTTTAAGTAGATTTTTTTTTTGTTTGTTTGTTTTTACAGGTAACAGTGACAGTAAAGATGGATTAAGCCAGGTTGATAGCTGGCGCATTGAACTGGGAGTGAGGGCTGTGGCTGCAGCTGCCCAATGGCCTCACATGCTGTTATTTCCAAACGATGATGCCGACTTGTGCCCCTCCGAGTTTTTGTAACGTTGAAAATATCTCAACACAAAAACACGGTGGGCCGCTAGCTTAGCCTTTTTTTTCTGGGGGAAACCCTGCTATGTTTCAAAACATACATCCATGCAGTGACAGGAAATGTGATGGTGTATTGAACACTGGTGCTGCTCAGCAAACAGTTCTGATAATCAGAACCTCGTTTATCTCCATTGAGTTCTTATTGGTCCACTGCTTTGAAACAACAGGACATTTTTCTGCATATTTAGAATTTATTGAATGACAAATCAGAACAACAAAATGTGTTTTTAAAGCATTTTAAAAATATACAATGAAACTGATGTTTTGGTGTGAGACAATATCCATGTTCTAATGCGATTACAAAACAAACTGTCTGAAAGTTGAGAGGTAACTGTGAGTCTTCTGGTAAATCAAATTTTATTTGTATAGCACATTTCAGCAGCAAGGCATTTCAAAGTGCTTTACATAATTAAAATAACAGCATGTGACATTGAATAAACATTTTTTTCTTCCTCTATGGGGAAAAAAAACCTGGATATGATCATTTGAAAGTGTGTCCAGCCAACCAAATGTGTCCATTGTTGGAGCCTATTAAGAATTAGATAAATTTATTCTTTGCTAAATTAATTTCCACAGACTTAATGACAAATTAATGGCAGCTCAATTTTGTATATTCAATTATGTATGTATTTAATTGTTCCTTTTTTTTTTAGACCCTCCTCCTTGTCAGTCAGCAGCGGGCAGTGATTAACAGGCACAAACAGCTGTTGGGGCTGAGCTGATTGTTTTGACAAAGGAGTGAGGAGCGAAATGATCTTTGTACCGCAAATTAAGTTTTCCACCGTACGCAGTGGAAACAGTTCTTGGATGGGTTGTAACTGGACCACTTAGTGTTGATAGTACCACAGAATATGTTGGGCCTATTGCAGTGTCAAGTAACAGAATTTCC
>NW_006800711.1:4155-6233 GCF_000485575.1 Poecilia formosa | reverse complement strand
TTAACAGTGTGATAATGGAGGATCAACATCCAATTTGCAGGCTAATCAAGTACCATTCATCATGGAACCAACTTCAGAAGTCCGTAGCCTGGATATTAAAAGTGAAAAGACATCTTCTACTACTAAGCCAGCAAAGAAAAGGTCAAACTCACCTGTCCTCAGAAGTGATGAAGAGGCTGAAAGATCAATGTGAGACCCGAAACCTGTCAGTGGAGGATATGCAGAACGCAGAGAAAGCTATCATTTGTTTTGAACAAAGACGCTACTTTGACTATGAATTTACTTATTTGGAACAAGGCAAACCTCTCAGTTCAAGAAGTTCCATCCTTAAACTGGATCCGATACTTGATGGTGGCATCTTAAGAGTTGGTGGCAGGATCAACAAAAGCGCAATGCCAATCCACCAGAAAAACCCGATTATTCTACCTAAAGGTTCACATATATCTAACATCATCTTACAGGATATTCATCACCAAGTTGGACATTCAGGAAGGAACTACATGCTCTCCAAGCTCAGGCAGAAATTCTGGCTCCCTCGTGCAAACTCCTTAGCTAGAAAAATCATCAAGAGCTGTGTTTTCTGTAGACGCATGCAGGCAAAACCTGGAGAGCAGAAGATGTCAGACCTTCCAGAAGACCGTCTGTTTCCAGATCTACCTCCTTTTAGTCATGTTGGCATTGACTATTTTGGTCCTATTGAAGTAAAAAGGGGACGAACTCAGGTGAAACGATGGGGAGTCATATTCACCTGTTTAGTGTGTCGAGCTGTCCATCTGGAGATGGCAAATTTCCTGACCACAGACTCATGCATAAAGGCTATACGCAGATTCATCTGCAGAAGAGGATCCGTGATGAGCATCAGAACAGACTGTGGGACAAACTTTGTGGGAGCACAAAAGGAATTACAAGAAGCGTTAAGAGCGCTAAATCATCAGAAAGTTCAAAACACTCTCCTAGCAGAGGGAATAAAATGGACCTTTAACCCTCCTTCTGGAGCCCACCACGGTGGAGTCTGGGAAAGACTAATACGTCTAATAAAAAAGACCCTCACATCTGTTCTAAAGGAACAAACACTGGATGATGAAACCCTGTCAACAACGCTATGTGAAGTGGAAGCCATCCTAAATGACAGGCCAATAACTTCAGTGTCGGATGACCCCAATGATTTAGAACCATTAACACCAAACCACTTACTCCAGCTGAAAGGAAAAGTAACCATCCCGCCAGGAATCTTCGAA
Organism: Poecilia formosa; assembly: GCF_000485575.1. Taxonomy (NCBI): domain Eukaryota; kingdom Metazoa; phylum Chordata; class Actinopteri; order Cyprinodontiformes; family Poeciliidae; genus Poecilia; species Poecilia formosa. The sequence goes on along the minus strand of NW_006800711.1, from coordinate 4,995 downwards.
AAAGCAGATCAATATTCAAGAAGAAGATGGAGACAAGCACAGTATCTTGCTGATCTTTTCTGGAGACGTTGGATAAGGGAGTATCTCCCACTCATGCAAGAACGAAACAAGTGGAACAACAAAAGAAGGAACTTCAGCCCTGGAGACCTGGTTGTTCTTGTCGATAACTCGGCACCAAGGAGCGCATGGACAATGGGCCGTGTTATAAAGACCTTTTCTGATGCCAAAGGCTTTGTTAGAAGTGTTTTGGTTAAAACCAAAGCTAATGTCATCCAGAGACCAATAGATAAGCTCTGTCTTTTAATGGAGGCAGCGGGATAAAATAAAAGACTTCCTAATCCTTACTATGGACTGCTTTAAGTATTAGAATGTATGGAAAAGTGGATTATGGATATGGATTTTGAAAATAATAATTACATTTATGTGATGATTTTTGCTAAATATTTGGCTCCTGTGAATATTATTTTGTAATTGTTATCTTGCTAAGGCTAACAATTAGGGGCCGGGATGTTGGAGCCTATTAAGAATTAGATAAATTTATTCTTTGCTAAATTAATTTCCACAGATTTAATGACAAATTAATGGTAGCTCAATTTTGTATATTTAATTATGTATGTATTTAATTGTTCTTTTTAGACCCTCCTCCTTGTCAGTCAGTAGCGGGCGGTGATTAACAGGCAGAAACAGCTGTTGGGGCTGAGCTGATTGTTTGGTGAAGGAGTGAGGAGTGAAATTATTTTTGTACCGCAAATTAAGTTTTTTTTTGTAGAAGTCAACTCGGAGATTACTTTTTGTTATGTTCGTAAGTAAAAGAACCTTTTGGAAACAGGAAAGAGTCTC
>NW_006800711.1:0-3228 GCF_000485575.1 Poecilia formosa | reverse complement strand
GGTCACTAGGTGGCGCTGTCGGCTCCAGTATATGAACCAAGAGGTGACAGGTGTTCAACAGTTGACATGTTTTGACTGCTGTGGTGGAGTCATTGTTAACATTGTTGCTGTGTATCATGGAATAAATGGATTTTGTTAACAAACGATTCATCTGACTGGAACAGATTTTGAATTTGGAAGATCTGGGATTGACTTCACAAATGTACAACATTAGCCGCTCAGCGCGTCATAACTAAGCAGCAACAGGTCAACGCTCAACTGGTTAAATATTAAACTGGCTGCTACAATAATAAACAGTAGTGATGGACTGAGTACATAATTAGCTCAACATAGACATTTTCAAACCATTCTTAACTAAAAACCATCATAATCATGTCTGTCATTTGCTCAAATGTACAACTTTAAACTCATAAATTAACAATGGAAGTGAATATGATCATGTGAATCTGACAGTGGATTGGTTTTCTTTTCCTCTTCTCTGTGAAGCTGATGGTTTTTATTCTCCCTCCCTCATCTGCTCTGCTTTTTGCTCTGTGTGCTGTGCTATCTTTCTTAGACCCTCTGTTTGTACATCTTCCAAGTTGCAAATTCAATCCAAATTGAGTTTGGATCTGGTCTCAATGAGAAGATTGGGCAAAGGTCAGCCCTCCTGCCCCAATGGGACATTTGCATCTGGATACATGATGGACTCCTCGGAGAAGGAAAACCCTGAGTCTGTCCATATTGTTGGTTTGCCAATGTTTAAAATGCACGTAATTTAATTTTTGATAACAGGATTTCTGCGTTTTGGACCTGGCAGGTACCTCACATATCCTGAAGTTTGGGAAATGTTGGCAGCTATTCTGGCCATTGAGAGGTTGGCTGGTTCATATAACAAAACGTCCTTACTGTAAACGCTCCTGTGTGAGCAGAACCAGACAGGAAGTGATTCTTGTTGAGAACTACAGCTCAGTTCCAGTTCCTGAAACTTGCTGGCAGGAAGGAACAGACCTTGGAGAAGTTGCCATCTCAGCTTGGTGAGATTGATCATCAGATTGTCTGTCTGGAGTCGCCATTGAAATGTAGCAGTAAGACTTTAAAGCAGATGGGGAACTTAACAAAGTTGGCCTGATGCAAAATAAATCAAAATCAATCAATCAAATTTTATTTGTATAGCACATTTCAGCAGCAAGGCATTTCAAAGTGCTTTAAATAATCAGAAACACAAAGTCATGCAACATAGAATCAACAATCAAAACATTAGATTAAGTTGTTAAATTTGTAATTGATTTTTTCAAATAAAACTCTAAACAGGTGGGTTTTAAGTTGAGATGTAAAGGCACCCAGTGTTTCAGCTGTTTTACAGTTTTCTGGAAGTTTGTTCCAAATCTGTGGTGCATAGAAACTGAATGCTGCTTCTCCTCGTTTGGTTCTGGTTCTGGGGATCCAGAACAGAATCTGAATCTGGCTCCCCTTGTGTCAGTCCTGAAGGCTGGCTATCTGAAATGATCCTGGATGTTATGAACAAGATGCTCTATGGACCTGAACCAGAGCTCTACCTGTCAGCTGATGGACAGTGTTCACTGACTTACTTGCAAATACACAAAGGACAGCTACAAACACAAACTCTAAACTCACTGCCTTTACTGACCCCGTCTCTCATCATGTCCCTGTACTGCAGCCTGTTGCAATGAACCAGGTAGCCGCGTTGCTCACTTGGACTTCCTGTTCTGGGACCCGCCCACCACCATCACCCTCTTCTCTCTCACTTCTCCTGCTCCTGAACCACATGCTCTGTTTTTATGTTGGTAACATAAAAAACAACTTTTCATGTGCAGAGGTTTGTTACAACCTGAGACTTTAGACAAACTTACAACAGCAAAATATGGATCATTTTAAAATTGGTAATAGTTTTACTACCATCATAATGTTAAAAACAAGTAGTACATGAATGAATGCCAACATGAATTTGCAGTGTTTTACTGCAGGGTGAAAAAAGACCAAAACAGGCAAATAAGAAGGTGGAATCAATGACAAACACTCTGGTTTCTGATAGGTGTGAAGCACCAGGATGAACTAATTATGAATGTTAGTGTGATTTGGAACAGGATAGTTGAACAGGATGAAACGTCATTACAACCTTTTGTGAAACAAAATCAAGGCTTTATTAAGGCAGGTTACCTTAAAAATCCTGGCTTAATCTGCTATTCTTGTTTTGTGAAACAGAACTCAAACTTTGAATTCAGGATAAAAACATATGAAGCAGTTTGTTCAGGAAAAAACAGAGATCAGCTGTTCATGTTTGTAGTTCATCACTAATCTAATGATCCTGAAAAGTAACGTTTAAAAGGAAGAGATGAAACTTTGAGCTGAAATCAAAAGTGAATCTTTTCTCCAAACTTCAGAGAGAAAAAACAAACAGGAAAGTTTCTGAAGACAAAGTTTAAATAGGAAACAAATCAAACTTACAGTTTGTTCAAATGATCCAAAGAGATGAAGAAAAACATCTGAACAACAGACTGACTTTAAACTGAAAGTAAATGTGAGGGATATTATGACTGATGATGTCACAACTCACATGGTTTTTAGTTTCTTCTTTCAAAGCAGCAAAACCAGAAAGTAGATCTGAAATGAAATCAGAGGAAAAATAATAAAATCTTCATGAGGAAGAAGAGAAGAATTGATGAAAATAATGAAGATCATGAGGAGAAACGAGTCCAGAAACCAGAACAGCTGATTTATTCACTCAGTGGTCAGAATATAAATACAAACTGAAAATAAATAAAAAAATTGAACAAACAAAACTGTAGTTCTTAACATCACCACATTACTGCAGCTGAAACCACACGTTGTTATAATATAGATTATTAATATAGCTCCTATATAATCATTGATCATCATGTCAGTGAGGTGAGCAGAGTGAGGACAGTCTCTGGTTAAACCAGGATCAGCTGAGCAGGTTTAACTTAATTAACTAACAAATTATAAATTATAAAATACTAAAGGATCCTAATGACCTTTTTCCCTGAGGATTGAGATTGACCAGATTAAGAGAGATTACAAGAGAAAGACAAATAAATAAAAAATAGGAAAAGAATAACAAGAAAAGTAAGCGAAGAAGAGAAGACAGATCTTTGTAAAGATTATTTTCTTGAAGATTCCTGCAGGGTGTCTGACAAAGAAATTGATACTTATAGAGATTTTTTAGTTTTTCTTGTAAAGCTGAATAAAAACCTTTACAGAGTTTTG
>NW_006800710.1:96286-107822 GCF_000485575.1 Poecilia formosa | reverse complement strand
TGTAACAAAATGTTACTTTTAATGTTCAGCTAGTTAGTTTTGTATCATTTTGTCTTCTTTTCTTCTTTTTTTATATATATATTCTGCATCTGTAAATCAAAAAAAAATAAAAAGTAAAAATAACTGCATTAATGAAAGTTGACAAGCAGTTTCTGCTCTGCATTCTAAAGGGCGAAGCCGCATCGCTGTCAGGTGGTCCGAATAAACGGTCACAACCACGATTCCCAAACCGCAGTGTGTGTCAGAGTCTTGTTTCCTTCCGACGAAAACCTTAAAGAGTACACAACGCAGAGTCCAGGGAACAACGAGGACTCGACTCTCACAGCCAAGGGTTACAGTTACATAAAAATGTAAATAATTTACGAAAGAGAAGCTGAAAATTTCAGCAAAGGCTACTGGAACAGGAACGTTACGTGGCACAGTGGTTAGCCCGGCGCCCCATATATAAAGAGTGTAAACTGGGGAGTCAGGAGCCAGACTCCTGTCCTCGTTTTGCTGGGTCCATGCTTCTCTGCCCCACTCCTCTCTCCCTGCCACCTTCCTGACGGATTGCTGTCAAATAAACTAGTGCCAAAAAAATTCTTAAAAGAAGAAAAACTACGCAGCATGATGTCGGGCTATTTTATCAATCCAACTGATCACCATCACCTTGTGTATTGAAGCTTTTAACCTGGCAGCTTTACGCTCTTATAAAAATACTAATTAACAACATCTGGAAACAAAGTTCAAACTTCATTCTGAGGATCTGATAGAGGCCATCTCTGCCATCGTCTGCATGTAGGTTCGAAGGAGGAGCAGCAGGTGGCAGCTATTATTCAACTGTAACCAAATGGGATCCCTTCATAATAAGTTTGGTTTGTGATGTTCTAAAAGCATCACAGGGCCAGCCAGCAGGGCCAACCCAAAGCATAAGAAAACTAAGCAACTGCTTAGGGCCCCAAGGCCACTAAGGGGCCCCTCAGTGGAGCTGATTATTTTTTTAAAGTAATTTCTGTCATTATAATATCAAAAACACAATTTCACTATGAAGAGATTTGTTTTTAAAAAAGTATCTGATAATGCATGTAGAAATCATTATTTAAAGGATTAAAAAAAAGTAAATTGCTCTTGGGGCCCCTGGTGGCCGCGGTAGGTACCGCACGCTTCGCCGGTAACATAAGCTGCCATGCAATGAGCAGAGCATCCAAACCTCAAAAGCTCCGGTCAAAAGTTAAGTTCGCAAAACAATGTCTCAAAAAAGGACTTATCCTTCAGGGAGGGAGAAAAGAAGGAGGAAGAATAGACAAAAGCCAAGATAAAGGTTTGTTTTAATGTGCCTTGGAAATATGAAAGATTTATAAAGCTGCTAATAGAAAATAAGCTTGAATGGTCCAGTTCAACAGCCAAACATTTATGCTAGGGTCTTTGTGTTTGTTTGTTTGAAACTGAGTTTAAACTTTAAATGAGTTGATCCTCCTGCTTGGCTCTGTATATTTCTGAGGTATTTTTGGCTTCAAAACGCCGTGTTTGATAATGTTAGATAACAATAATTAAAACTTCTCAATGTTTGATATTGTCTAGCAAAATGTTTTTATGTCAGGCTGCTACATCAATGAGCTACTCTATGTTGTATTTGGGGATATTTTGTTTGCTGCTGAGCATAATCATGTTGTGGCTAAAACAAACATTATTTTTTACATCAACTGCGAAGTTATGTGAAACTTCTGTTAAAATCATTTGAAGGCTCAGAATCAATCCGGGACAGGTCCACATTCTCAGGGGAGAAAGACTCACCTGATATAAATAACATTTTTGGCTATTGAAGTAACGTTTAAGAGAATTTTATTTAATCATATAATGCCATGAATATGTGCATATGTGGTGCACCGATTGTAGTTTTCTGGACGATCCTCAGTTACCGATCTTTAAAAAGCCCGAGCTGCCGATTTTGATTTTGGCTGATATGATTTTTTTTTTTTTGTTTGAAATGTTGCTAAATATAGCAAGAAAGTCATTGAGTTAGCAAGAGAGGGGTGAATATTGTTAACTGTAAACGTTCAGACCTGACCTGGTGGGCCGGTCTGTCAAACCTCTCATTGCAGAGCAGAAAAGAACAGAGGTGTCAGGTTCGATTCTGTTTTGTTTTCGTTTTGGTTTGTTTTCTTTGTTTTGGGAAGCCTGCTGCTTCCATATTCCCCCACCAGATGCCGCCTGTGAGCAGAGCCCCTGGAGAACCTGGAGACACACCTGTGGTGCATTAAGAGGACTGATACTGTGGATATTTAAGAAGCGGCGAGCTGACACATCGTTGGCTGAGTGTGTGTTTTACCTGGTAAACAAACATTCCAGTGAGAGGGACTCTGAGTAAACTCCCGAAGTAACTCTGTCTGTGTTTGTTCTCCTTGTCAGGTTTTGCCTGTGGTTCTCCAGCGGTACTAAAGACCGGAGTTTATGCTACTCCTGTGAACCCCCTGTCTGCTTCCTCACAATGCCATTGGTATTACCATTCAGTTGCCTTCCTCGAGCACTCCCTTCCTGGTCCTTTGTTCTCTGTGGATTCCTTCGTGACGCAGCCGTACGTACCAGTCTGTGCCCGAAGCCTTCCGGCTTCTCAGTCATCGGCTTGTTGTCGGCCGTCAGCTCGCCCTCCACACAGCCATCTTACCTGTCCGTCCTCCCACGGTCCTTGGTTCTCCTTGCCGCCTCCGGATTCCCATCTGCTCCAATAAGTCACTCACTCAGCTCTAAAGTAAGCCTCCGCCGTAAGATAAGTCCCTGTTTATCAGAGCCTTACCTCTATCTCTCATCTACAGTGGCTGTTCTGTTGGTTCCAATCCTGATTCCTGCTCCACACCTTTCCCCTTCCCCTTTACAATAAACCATATTGTTGTTTGGAAATCCGCATCTCCTGATCGTGTTCTTGCATGTGGGTTCAAAGACTGGAACTAAACATGACAAGAGGCAGATCTTTAAACCTTTGCTGGTTAAAAATAAGATTAGGGGATAAGATGGACTTCACATGTAAGTATCAGCAGATCACGATCCCCCAAATTTAAGGAAATCGGCACCCAGAAATCAACTGGTTGCCCAGTAAATGTAACCTATATTATACATGTATATAATGTAAACAGCACTGCCAGAGATGCAATACGTTTATAGCAGGTGTGTGAATGATCTACTACTGACAAAGAAGTCTGTGATAATGTTCCATTTCTCTTTCTTTTAATTCTGCAAAATACACTTAGTAAAAGTGGGTTTTTTAATCAATATTTGCCGTGAATATAGCTGATACAGCCTCTAAGTTGCTGTGAAGTATTTTTGCGCTTACATCACTATGACGTCACCGCAACTTCAACTCAACTTTAATCATGTTGTAGTTGACCTTATAAAATATGAAGTCGTTCAACCCCTAGCATACATTGCATAATTGACCAAAACAATCTCAAATTATTCCTGGGTGATTGTATCTGTGAGGATTTGAGTTTTTCTGTGTGTTTATTTCAGGTTTCTGTGTCTGGTGAGTCTCTGTGTTGTCCTGTCCTCCTCTTGATTGTTCCCAGGTGTGTCTTGTTCCCTCTGTGTATTTAACCCTCTTGTTGTCTTAGCATTCTGCTTACTCCCCTTGTCCTATGGGTCAAAAATAACCCGCCCTAACAAAAGCCCCAAAATGAAGCAAATTAATAGAATTGTGAATCCAAAATCTATTTGGCATGATGAAACAATATATTATTGATCAATTCAACTCAATTTAATATTTTTTTATCATGTATTTCTGTTATACAAGACAATCAACAGTATTTTTTTTAACACAAACCAAATGTAGCAGTTTTCCTTTACACAGATAAGGTTTATTATTGTAATTATTAGAGGTGTGCCGATCGATCGGTCACCGATCATAATCGGGCCGATTTTCGTGAAAAAGTGCATGATCGGTGATCGGCGATCATTGTCTCTTTTACCGATACCGATCACCTNACATCCCTGGAAAGCCCAGGATGTCCTCAAAAGGGTACTGTAGGGCTGGATAGGGTAACTCAAAGTAAGAACAAAAGATAAATGTCCACTATAAAGGACACAAGTCTATAGGCTGGGTCTCAGGAGGATATTATGCCTGGTAGAATTCTTTGCAGCTGTTTTGCCAATAGTTTACAGATGATTTTGAGATCAGAGTTGAGTAGACTAATAGGTCTCAGCTTTTCAGACTTATTAGGGGGGTTACCTGGTTCTGGCAGCAGAATAATTAGACCCTGATTCAGGGAGGGAGGCAGGCTGCCTTTTATAAATGACTCCATAAACATATCAAGAAGGGGTGACAACAATTTATCCTTAAATTTTTTTTACAAATGTTGATGGTCCTGTTTGCTTACCAGATCTCATTCCATCAATGACCTGTGCTAATTATTTATTTATTTATATATTTAAATCAAATTTATAATCATCTGCAATGACAGGGATATGTAGCCTATTCAAAAACGTATTTAATTCCATTTGGCCAACATTTCCTTGTGTATCTTAAAATTTCTGATATCTTTAAAAGCATTATTAATATGCCTTGGATCTATTAAAGTTTTATCCTGTCTTGCAATTGATTTGATTGAGATTGGTACTTCAAGCTGTTTTATTTGCCAAGCTAGAAGTTTTTCACCTTTGTCCCCCTGTTTGTAAAAGGATTGTTTTAATCTTAGCCCTCCTGTTATGTTCATTTCTGAGGTACAGTATTTATGTTTCCCCCCTTATGTTTTCCTATTGAAAAGATAGGAAAAAATCAACCTGGCATCAAACTCCACCACTCAGTGTAGGTGGAGTTTGCCCACTGGAACAGAAAAGGTTCCCATTAAAAGTTGTATGAACACCTGCTTTCTCGCAGTTTCCTAGTGAAGTAAAGAGAATAGTGAGAGTGGCTTTTGTGCATGCACGTGTGTGTGTGTGCGTGCGTATGTGTGCGTGCGTGCACAATTGTGAAGCTTTTGATGTGTCAGACTGAAGAAATTGTAACAGCAGCTGTGAAAGGGGGGCCCAATTTAATTTTTTGTCATGGGGCCCAAGAATCCTGGCGGTGTCCCTGGTTCTACTGCAGCTGATAACTTCATCATAATCTAACCATTAGCCTTATAAATTGTGTTTTTAATAATAGAAAAGCATTGAAAAGATAGGAAAAAATCAATCTGGCATCAATCCTCATCTGTTCTCCTGTTTCTATTATATTTAATATAATTTTTTATATCTTCACACCCTGAAGCTCCACTTGGCTCTCCTGTCTTCCCTGACCTGCTATTTCCGTAATAAAATTGTTTAATTTATTTAAAAAGTAATAACAGGTTAATACATATTTCAGTAAACTAATTAAAAACCTCACCTGAGCTTCCCCAGTAGCCTCACTTTTCTTCAACAGCATCACAATTCTAACACTGCCATTTTCCTGATGAGACATTACACATAATATCTCATATGTTGCATGTTAAGTAGTTAAGTATGATCAGATATTGTGTAGCCATTGCGCACACTGACATTACACTTTAAACAACAAAACTTTTAGACAACTGTTGTCTAAAAGTATCTAAACTATTGAACCATTCCATAATTAAAATTACCTAACCAAAAATATGGTCCCTATATATGAAAGCAAACTGACAAGATCCTATAAAGAAGGAATATTCATTGCAACATTCCCGACAGTTTCACCTCATTCAAAAGGGTTAAGGATCTGTCTCCCGCTGCTGTCTCCTGCCTTTCAAACACTCTATAAGACTGTGCTTTTTCTGTCTTTCCCTGTATTACTCATGAACATTGATCATCTGGCTCATTTTAATAAATACTGAGGTGCTTTGCATTGACCACTTAGTGTGAGCATGTAGAGGGTGAAACTTGAAGCAGGACCTTGTGTGCAAGGTTCTGTTCAGGTTTTGCTGAGGCAGTGATTATTTCTAAAGGTAATTCTAGTGCAGAATAGTCTTGATTAGCATTTACTCACCAATGCAACTTTATCCTCCTAAGCGTCATATCATATGTAACTGGCAGCTTCTCCTTGGGATTGAAACTAACAGCACAATGAAACAAAAGGAAAAGTTCTTTTATCTAATGAACAAAAGTCTTCTATTTCCCTCTCAGATGTTCAGTTACTTTCTTCACTGTAGAATTGTCTAAAATGAACCACAATGCATTTCATTGTGTGTTCCTCAGACATGAGCTCTCTGCTAATGAATCTGACAGAGCAAACTAGGGCTTTTTATCTTCCCTTCTTTTGCCATTCGAAAGCTGAAGTCCTCACCTTACTCTCCCTCCCCTGTTGATTCCCTGAAACCCCCCCAAAGGCCTTTCTACATGCCACTGCTCATCTGCTTTAGTCACCAGCTTCTTTCCACTCCATTACCTTAACTAAGGAAAGAGACTGCTCTTTTGTTAATACCCTTCCATCTGGAAGACGGGCTACAATATACTCTGTCAAAGTTCCAATCTATGTCTAGTCTTACTCCTTAAAGCTCAATTAGCTGGCTCCACAAACAGACCCCACTCTTGTTCTCACATGCCAGAGGCAGTAATTTCACCCACACTTTTATATTTTATCCCTTTTTTTACAGCCATAGCCCACACAGAAACGGTAGGCTATTTAGAAAATGAGGAATGATCATTTCCATTGGCATGAATTTATTGTTTCTCTTTTTTTCTCTCTTTCTACCAAAAACTGGATAATAAAAGTCTTCAGTTTGGTACTTTGGTCTCGATTAGACCTTATTTTGAAAAGCAATTTGTTTGAAAAGNGGCTCCATGGGTAAAAGCCCGGCCACCAGGCGCTCGCCATTGTACCCCACCTCCAGGCCTGGCTCCAGAGTGGGGCCCCAGTGACCCGCGTCCAAGGGAGGGAACACTGAATCCAACATTATTTATCATCACACCCCTATGATGATAAAACATAGGGGTATGATTTATCATCATAGCCCAGACAAAGGGCTGCGCTTTGTCTGGGAGATCGACAGGCGGATTGGTGCAGCGTCTGCCGGGAAGCGGGCACTGTACCAGTCTGTCGTGGTGAAGAGAAAGCCGAGTCAAAAGCCAAGCTCTCGATTTACCAGTCGATCTACGTTCCCACCCTTATCTATGGTCATGAGCTTTGGGTCATGACCGAAAGAACAAGATCACAGATACAAGAGGCCGAAATGTGTGTGTATGTTTTAGAGAAAGTTTGTGTGTGTGTTGAACTTTTTTTTAGTGTTTAAATGGTTTTATAATCCACAGGTCCAAAATGACCCATAAGACAGTCCTTGAACCCTAGTGGTGAAAAGCTCACATGGAAATATAAACAAAAACAAAGTGTCACTTTTTGTACTGATGCAGTTCATTTAGGAAAAGTCATAAAATTTCAAGTCAGCAAAAGGGTTGGGGTATTTTTTTCTAAAGCTAAACATGCTACTGGGTCACTTTTGACCCGCAAGACAACACAAGAGTTCATGTCATCTGTGTCTCTGTGTCTTTGTCGGATCCTCGTCTCGGTAAGCATCTCATTTACCGTCTTGTCTTCAATAACGTGTTCCCTGTTTACCAGTTGCTACCAGTTATCGAGCTTCAGCCTTTCACTCAACTGTGCTGCCTGGACTTGGAACTTTTGTGGACATTCTTTATTAAAATCATCATTTTCACTCAACAACCTGGGTCTATGGTGCTTCTCTCACCACCTGCACATTGCACTTTGTGACAGTATCAGAAATAATATGAACTTAATTCATGTTGCTATATTCCAGGGGGTTTTAATGAAAGATCTGTACAGTTAAAACAAACAGGAGGCTGAATATCTTTCTCACTTAAGTTTGCTTTCATCACATCCTAAAAAAGTCCCACATTATCTGTGTGGTTTCACTCTAAGAAAGATTATCTTGTTTTTGTGCTTCTCACCTCCCATGTCTCACAGCGCCCCCAGCAGGCATCAGTAGTGATGAGCAAACCACCACAACCAGGCTTCTTGGCAAGGAAGGTGAATTCCCGAACTGCACATCCAATGAACTGCCGCAGATTGACAGCTGATACATCGTGAAGGAAGAGAGGTGGTTGACAGGTCCAAAGGAGAATCCACTTTAGCATGAGAGTAGACTTCCTGTAGAGAGAAAATTTTATATTGGCAACACTCATTCCCACTGAACGTTTTCAAAAGCTGTGAGTTGTACAAGAAATTTGAGAAGTTTAGAGAGTATTACATTTGACTGCTAAAGAACTGACTTTCTATTTAGCACCCCATAAAAGGACATCAAAAATAGACTATGTCTTCTCTGTCTAAATTGGTTCAGTTTTCAGTTAGAATTCTCAAAGAGCCTACCAGACCACAAGCCTATTATTAATAAAATCAAATTTCCTCAGGAACATACTAAAATTAACAGATGGAGGTTCAACATTAAACTATTACATAAGGCATTTATTGAACATTTAATACCTAAGTTAGGGTACTTTATTAAATTTGGAAGTCTCCCTAATCCTGTGTTTGTTTGAGCTGTTATTTAGGTGCCATTTGTTTTAGCTCCCATTATAAAAGAGTAACTGTAAAATAAAGTAACGGTTAAAATCAGTGTCAAATACTAGTGAATGCATTGAATTTTGGAAATTCAAAACAGAACTTGAATTTAAGCTTACACAATGTGAATTAAAGGATCAGTTAAACAGAGTAGATTTCCTGATGCATGTGACTGAACATAAATACTAAGGTGGAAACCACATAGACTTTTGGGAGTGATGCTTAAATGGCAAGAAAATAATAGGAATATTGTTTGGAGAAATTAAAGAAATATTGACCTCACCTGCTGAGCTTACTGATATTTTAGAAGATTTTTTTATATGCATCTGAATGCTTTCCCTAACCCTTTCCAAGGAAGAACTGGATGATTTAAAAAAAACATGTAGAGCATGTATGTATGTATGTATGTATGTATGTATGTATGTATGTATGTATGTAGTAATATTACTACATAATTTTTAAAGTTTAATCGGTAATACTTTTATAACAAATTTAGCCTAAAATTTACACTAAGATGTAATTTAAAACATAATGAAATTAATAATTGAAAGTAGTGTTTAGTGAATTTTTAAAAAATCTATTTTGAGCATATATTTTAAAATATACACAAAATATATTTTAAATATATATTTAAATATACTTGAGCAAGTGTATATTTACACTTGGGAAAATATATATTTTTGTTTACTTAAAGTATATTTTATTTAATATATTAAAAGTGTATTTTGGTATAATTATGTTTAAGTGTGTTTAAAGTTCTAATTTCAAAATTGGTACAAGCATACTTTTAGTATACTTCAGATATATTTATAGGTAGTACACTTAATACTTAGTATATTTAAAGTGTACTTTCACAAATGTAAGTATGTTTGAATTATACTAAAGTATACTTTTTTTCACCTGGGAAATATTGGTAGATATCTCTGTGCTAGTGGTAAGATGTCAAAGATGACCAGAAACTCAATTAAACCCAGCTTTGCTGGAGGAGGAAGTAAAAGTGGCAAGGTTGCTACTCCTAATCCAGCTGACCTCTCTCAGGATCAGGCTAACCAGGCCTCAGCTTCTGATACTACGAATGTGATGACTTCAGGTGTGTCTGGCGAAGGAACTGGCTAAGCTTTTGGCTGTTCTTGTGGAGAAGTCTGAAAATCACGACAAGAAACTTGAAGAGATACAAAAGACAACAAATGTAACAGAGAGGAGAATTGCCGACATTGTTAGCCGGATTTCTGAAGTGGAGGACCGACTGTTTTTCAGAAGACGCACACGAGAAGCAAGAGAGAAACCCCATGGCTTCTTGCGCCGATTTTGAAATACTGAGACAAAAGATCGTTGACATGGAAAACAGAGAGCGTGACAATGATTTGCTTTTTCTGGGTTTTGCTGAATTCTGTGAAGGATGACATGGTGGCATTTCTGAAAGCAACTCTAACGACACTCCTCAACATTGTGCAGTGATGTGGCCTCGTTTTCCTTTTTTGAGTTTATTTCATGTTTTTTACATTGTTGCTTTCCTTGTTATATTTTGAAGTTATTTATTTTTCCTATTAGATTTATTTATGGTTATTTTTTTGGTTTGTTGTGTCGCATGTTTTTCTGATTTTGTGTTTTGCTTTTGAGGTGACGTTACCACTCATACCCGGAGACTCCCACTGCAGCAGCACAGTCGTTCTTCATTAGCTAAGCAGCGTGCAGCCGGGAAGCCAGTAATAAAGAGGTAGCTGTGCAGTTGAAGGCAGAAACGGAGCCGGACAGATCACAGGTGCAGGGGCAGCAGAGCGGCGGATTGGAGGACTGGAGGACTAGAGGACTGGTTGCCGCTGAGACTCATCCAACTGGTCGCCGTCGAGGAACGGATGACTGGGTGTTGGAGTAGGAGCGACTGGGTCGCTGCCAAGATTCGGCCGTGGCCACGGAGGGTTCTGCTGCTGGGATCGGTTGGCTGGCGACAGGAGGAGCTGAGCGCCGGAAAGGACCGCGCCCCTAGCTAAGGGCTAGCTAGGGGCGCGGGCTAGCTAGAGAGGGCACCTACACTGGGTCCATTGTCTCCAGATCAGGGTAACCAGCGCTCCCGTCCTAGACTTATCATTGCACATTAGAGAGATTTCAAGAATGTGAACGCATCACAAAGGCAGTACACGAAATGGGAAACTTGATCTGGAGAAGGCGTTGCATTGTGGTGTTTCCGGACTACTCCAAGCTTCTCAGCGACAAGCGCAAAAAGTATGATGAATGTAAGAAACTGCTGCATGAGAAACGCGTTCGCTTCTTCCTGAACTACCCAGCCGTGCTTACTGTAATAACTTCACGTGGGCGTGAGTTGAGAAACAGTAAAATAAATAAATACACCGCTATTTTTTTAATTAGTCTTCAATTCTGTCTTTTTTCTTTTCTTTTCTTCCCTCATATATTGATATATATTGTGTGTACATACAACTTCTTACCAGTAGGGGCACTCTTGTACCACTGCGGGTCTGAGGGGGTGAATGGGTTTTATGGCTTTGGCCATGCATGGCTCAGAACAAGCAAGCTCTTGCCGGAGCAACATTATAACAACTCGCTTCCTCTAAAGGCAACTCTTATAAGCCCATACAAAACTGGTTTAAATTTCACAGTATGTCCATTGTAGTAGACAACAGGACAATTTCAGTCTAAACTAAGCCAGAATTTAAAGAATGTGAAAATGTACAAATTAGTGACTAATGAATCAAGCTTTGTGACAGCCAGCTCAGGCTCTCTTCACACCCTCTCCCTCTAATGTCCCTCTCCCTCCTTTTCTCAGTTGCCTATCTTCTGGTATATTGCGCAGCTTTGGCACTCTGTTCTTCATAATGCTTCCAGTTGATGGAAGACCCTTTGAGAGCAATACATCCATTCGGTCAATTGTGAAGTATCAATGACAGAATACTAAAGTTCCTGGGGAAAGAGATTGAACAAGTTACAAGACTGCTGAAGCTCCAACTCCCAGTCTTTTGCCCCTGAATGTGCTCTTTCCTTGATACACCTCAAAATCCAGTACCAACCCATTTGGAGAGGCAAGGACAAATATCTTGAGACCTA
>NW_006800710.1:68086-95599 GCF_000485575.1 Poecilia formosa | reverse complement strand
TACCAAAAACTGGATAATAAAAGTCTTCAGTTTGGTACTTTGGTCTCGATTAGACCTTATTTTGAAAAGCAATTTGTTTGAAAAGACTTTCAAAATTCATTAGTTTTATTTATTCTGAATATTAAAAATGTCTTCCAGTTCCAGTGTTAAATGTTCATTAGAATTTAAAGTTTAATGACCTTTGAAAATGTGTTCTTGCATTATTATTTTGTCATTACCATTATATCATTTAAAAAACGGTCTCAAAAGAACTATATTATCGTTTGTTGAGAACTTTGGAACAATTTATCATACAGTAAAATCTTTCATGGTGACAGACCTATTCACACATCCTCCAGAATCTTCAGATTAAACTGTTTGTCTGGACCCCATTTCATCGGCCCTTAACAAATATATACCTCATCTGCAAACCAGGACAAACCTGCTGTTCCTGTTCGTCTTCAGTTCAAGTTGATTAATGTAGATGGTAAAATATATTCAGATGGTTTCAATTTTCACAAGCACTAAATTTCTTTCTCAGTTGATAGTTTGACACAATTAACAGCTAATAAACACATACTTAAGAAAATAAATATTTTATGCATTTATTTAAAGCACCACTGCAAAAATAGCCTTCACAGCAAAACATTTAATGCATAAACATTTGATCAACATGTAACAGTTGTAATTATGTAGTATCTCTTTACTTTAAAGAGATACACTCTAGTATCTCTAATGACGTCACATGTATGCGCCACTGCTTCTCTGTAGAGAGCGTGGGAGAAACGCGCTACAGTCGCTACATGGACATGCTAGCTCTCTAACGTTAGTAAAGTTACAAGTAGTTTGGACTCTGCTCATTTTCATGTTTGGTAATATAGCAGCCATTTAACCGGGCTTTGTAAGGTTGGTGGAGAGTTTATTAAAGGACAACACTGTGGAATTCCTAGTGCCAGTGTGGTTGTGAGTTTTCTGCCGCCTCTTCTCCTCCCTTAATACAACCCAAGCGTTACAAACATAAAAAGAAACATTTCTACATACATTGTGATGATTCAAGTAATTTTCAGGTTCAGTAATGTTCTGTCACAGTCAGAAAAAATTATGTTGATTTTCCTGAACAGCTGATGTACCGACAAACCTAACACTAACTGTTTATTTGTACTTTTTTCTGCATCTTCAGACAATCTGCAGCAGCTGAGATTCTAGGAGGTTCAACACCAAAACCTGAAACTTCAAACTGAGCCGTCAACTGAACCAAGACACCTTTCAAACTACAGTAGTTAACCTGCTCTCTTGGTAGATGTTATGGTGTCTCAATCTGTGCAGGCTGGCCTTGGTCTTATTTGAATACACAGCTTTATGGTGTTTTCTTTTGTTAATTGATTCTAGTAAATATTTGAACATCCCTGTAAGTTTTAAGATATTTCATTAACTTTAAGTAGCTGTGAAACCACCCATGTTAATCTGAACCTATTCTGTTAAAGATTCAAAGGTTTTGTTGCATTCTTAAATATTCCATCTATTTGTGTGCAGTGAAATGAACATTAAAGTTAATTCAGCAAACACTTTCGTCATCTTCTTTCTACTGTATAAATCAAATGATGCCTCTATTAAAATTATATATTTGTGACATCAAACTTTTTTTCTGTCATAAAGCAGTGGTCAAACTACGGCTAAATGTTTGTAATTTACTTTCAACAAATGGAAACCAAAAAGATTTTAAAGTAAAGACACTATGAATACTCCTCATCTACCTCAACATAGGTAAAGTTTCCACTGTATGCAAGTGAATGTGATTACAATTGAGTGAAAATTGTACAGCAGGGCTTTAACTCCAGGTCATAAGGGTCCTCCAACCTTTAGATGTCTCTTCTTTAACGCACCTCAGTCAAATCATGAGCTCAGAGATCATTAGCACGACTCTGGAGAACTTGACTGTCCTAGCAACCATTTAATTCAGGTGTGTTGGACCAGGACGTATCTAAATGTTGCAGGACACCAGACATTGATGCCCGGATCTGAGGATCCTGTTAGAGAATCAGTGTGTTCCTGCAGCAGCTCCATCGGATCAGAAGGTAGATGAGATCTGAAAGATCCTGATCGTCCAGAAAGAGAAATAACACCAGAACCGGATCCATCAGTCAGCCGTTTCATCCTGTGTAGAGATAAACATAAAATATTATTTATACACATATAAATTCAATACATTAGAATCAAATGGTAATTTATTTCACTTAATTATATTCACCTAGTGAATAAAGTAAAAGGCAAATCAGAATATCTCACAAACTACAAATATCAGTTAGCAACATGTATTAGGATTTTGATTGGAACCTTTTGGGCAAAACAGATACTGTAAGAATCACCCAGAGATCATTTTTATGGATTAAAGATTCAAACTGTGTTGAGTGTGGCAGTAAAAATCCACGTTTAGCTGCAAAGAGTTAAAGTAGCATAGCTGACATAAACATTAGCTCCCGCTAACAGAAACATATGAGGAGGGCAGAGTACCAGACATATAAAACGTAATCTGGAATTACTAATAACTACTCCATGTCTCATTATAATCGGAGAGCAAAGCGTGCAGGTTTAACTTCTAATTACTTCTGAAGACAGACCACCGGGACGCTCCATCTTGCTTTTTGGTTTGCCTCCGGCCATCGAACCATTCCGCCACCCAGTGGTCCTTTTTCAGACCACTTGGTCTCCTGTACTGTTCAAAATGCACAATATGTCTATAAACAATTTTGGAATATCATAAGGAAGTGCCGAGATATTCCGTTTTCCACCAAACTAACGTATTTTCTACTTCGGTACAAGCACAGTGAGAAACAGCAGAGGTCCCAGCTTTTACTAGCATCTAAACACATCATCTACACACAAATCTGGGAGCTCCCAGAAGCGTGAAATGATTCTCAAAAATAGTTGTGCACTCGTAACTGGGTCTGTACGTAACTGCAGTTTTGTGTGTGTGTATTTGGCGACTCGTGCATACTTTTTCAACATTTGCAGGCAGAGGAAAAGGTTTATTTTCTTTTTACGACTTATAAATCATATTTCACAGATACAACTATCCAAACTTACACACAAAGACGCTTACACGAGTTACAAATCCATTTTTACACACGCACAAATATTTTTACACATGCACAAATCCTTTTACATACGCACAGATATTTTGAGAATATTTTCACTCCATATCAACCCTTCTCTCTTCTACAATTTCAGATGTATTTCTAATCTTCCATTTATCTATAAAATATTAGAGAAGGTTGTCTACAATTAGTTGTTACCATTCTGGTATCACCGAGCTGTTTCAGTGTGGGTTCAAAGTTCATAGAGTGCACTTTTGAGGGTTTTAAACAATATATTTATATCAACAGCCTCTGGAATGTTTGTTGTTTTAGTGCTTTCAGATTTGTCTTTGGCTTTCGACACTGTTGATCTCCAAATTGTAATTTATCATCATTAGCACCGTGTGGACATTACAGGTGTTGTCCTCATTTGGTTTCGGTCCTACCAAACCAATAACGTTTCTGTGTAAAAATTCACAGCCTCCTTTCACAGCTCCTCTTCCATATGGGATCCCCTATTTTTTCTCTTTACTTACTCCCCCTTTTCTCTGTTTTTTGAGAAACATGGTATTTCATGTCACTGTTATGCTGATGACTGCCAGATCTATTTTCATTTGGCACATAATATAGTCCAGCAACTCACACACTGCCTTAATGACATAAAAACACAGCTTTTTCTTAGCTTTCTTGACTAAGTGAGACCAAGACAGAAGTTGTGTTGTTTAGACTGAGTTGCTGTCACTCCCCCAGAGTAGATCTTGGCTCACTGTCACCTTATCTCAGGGACTGCCACCAACCTGGGGGTAAAGTTTGACTCTGATTTTAAAATTGAGAAACAGATCAACAATGTCGTTCAGAAAAGTTTTTATCATCTTTGGCAAATAGCAAAGGTGAAATCAATCTTGACAAGACTGGGCCTGGAGAAATTGCTTCACTCTTTATTCACAGTTCATTGCGATCACTGTAATGCGCTGTATGTAGGGATTAGCCAGACCTCTCAAACATGCCTGCAGCTTTTGCAGAGCTGCTACTTGTCTGTTAACTCAAGCAGGCAAGGGACGTTAGGATCACTCCCATCCTAGCGTCCCTTCACTGGCTCTCTGTGCACTACAGAATTAATTTGAAGCTTTTGTTGTTTGTTTTCAAATTCTTGAACAACCTTATTCCACCACATCTGTCAGAGCTGCTTCAACCATACTGCACACCTCAATTCCTAAGATCAGTTGAGTGGTTGATGCAGAGAGACCCTAAAATTAGCTTAGAGGTGATAGGGCATTTGCTCTTGTTGCTCCCAAGTTATGGAACAAGTTACCCTTGAATGTCAGACAGGCCTCCTCTCTTTCTGTTTTTAAGCAATTTTTAAAAACACACTTTTATTCCTTGGATTTTAACACACTGTGGTCTTGTCTTGTATGGCACCTCAAAATACAGCACATTTCATATGTTTGTATGTTTTTTACATTTCTGTTTTAATGTACAGCACTTCGGCTATCTTAGCGGTTTTTGAAATGTGCTATAGAAGTAAACTTGATTGATTGATACTGCCCAATGGCTAAGCATGGTCTGCCCCCTGGTCCATGGAATTCAATGGATTACACCACAAGAATCATGTTTGATAAAAACACTGCTATGTTCTAATATGTTTTTGAAGTATGATTTATTTGAATAACAAGGTCATTATAATTTCAGTTCACCAGCAGATGTCACTGTCGAGTAATGAATCATTGGGCAAAGTGTTGATGGTCAAATAAAAACTTCATGAAACAATAATGTTTTCCATCTCATTAGTGTTAAGCAAAATATCATTATTAAAGTTGTATATAACATTTTTTGCTGTGCAGTTAACTTAGTGTAGAATATTTAATATTAGGAAATTTCGTTAATACATATACATTTTAAAAAGAACAGTTAGTTACTTTATTTGTTTGCCCATTTTATGGCCGCCTCTGGATGGCTGGCACCCTCAACATTTGCCATGGGCTGGTCCTGCACCAAGAGTTGTACATTTTGATTGGGTAAAATGTAATATTTCAACAAAGTTCACACCTCCAGCAAATAATCGTTTCTCAATACCTAAAGGTCCAGATCCTCTGTATGAAGCAAATAATAGAACAAGAGTTTGTTTTTCCCAGGCTAGAAAAAAATTCAGATTTTGGTTTCTCTTATAAAAACAAAGTGGCTCTTTTCTTTCAGATAAATGCACATCAGCTACCATAAAAGTGATCAACTATTTATTTATTATAAAGTGTTTACATAATAATAATAATAATAATTTACAAGCACATTATGAGAAAAAGACTCATGACATTAAATAACATTAACCCATTCATTGTAAAAATAAATTAAGATTCATTATATATTCTTTATATTTATTATTTTACAAACCAACAGCAAATGTAAGCTTCTTGCAAGAAATGAACAAATTAGCCTAACAACGAGAAAGTACTTTGAAATCAAATCCAAATATTGTTTTTAATATATTTCCTGGAAAACGAAAATTTAGAACAAGTATGGAATGACAAGGCAAAACTATTACAGGGTGGAACACAAGTTAAAACATAAATCCCTTTTTGTTTTAAATGTACCTAAAATGTTTAAGAATAAAGTGATATTTGTTAAACATGCTTAGTTTGTTTGTTTGTTTTTTAACCTTTTTTTAAGATACCTTTGTGAAGAAGAATCACTGATTTTGAAAANTGGAAGGCTAAGACAACCTTGCCTCATACGGTCAAGCAATGGTCTGATTCTCCAAAGAATGTCTGACTTCTTTGTCTCTTCAGTTACATCAAAATGATTGACAATTTTGAGTTCGTTTCTAAATTTGTAGTTCTACAAATTTAGAAACGAACTCAAAATTGTCAATCATTTTGGCATTTTTTATTTTTTAGCCCAGACACTAGCGGAACAAGTCAGCTTCGGGCTGGGGTTTGTGCTGCTGATGAAAACTGTTGAGCGGGGGGTGGGGGGTGTTGGGCCACGTTTTTACCCAGGAAGCACATTGGCTAAATCGTGAGTGAAACAGTCACTGGGACTGACTACTATATATTCCATTGAGAGAAAGCAACTTTAACATTAAATGCACCTTTCTCAATCAATCAATCAAATTTTATTTGTATAGCACATTTCAGCAGCAAGGCATTTCAAAGTGCTTTACATAATTAAAACAAAAACAGCATGTGACATTGAATAAACCGTGAGAAAGAGAAAGACATTTTGAAAAAGATTAAAAAAGATAAAAACATTAAAACCCGCACCCCTTTTAGGACTTCAGTTAAACGTCGTTTAACTGGGGCTCTAACCCTCTGAGACTTTACTCAAAAATACCATTTGACAAGGACTCCAACCTCTAGGTTTTTAGTTGAAACGCCGTCAACTGGGACTAAAAATAAATCATTAAATTCTTTTCAGTGGTCAAAATATTGTTATTGATATGGTAATTAACAAGAATATCAATATTTATATGGCAAAAACTGAAAAGAATGTTAAAGACTTGACTTACCTCTCCTCTTTCCATAAAATGTGCTTGCTCTTAGCCCAACCATTTTTATTTAGGAAAAAAGGGACTTCCTGGTATGCATACCTATCACATGACACATCCCTGGAAAGCCCAGGATGTCCTCAAAAGGGTACTGTAGGGCTGGATAGGGTAACTCAAAGTAAGAACAAAAGATAAACGTCCACTATAAAGGACACAAGTCTATAGGCTGGGTCTCAGGAGGATATTATGCCTGGTAGAATTCTTTGCAGCTGTTTTGCCAATAGTTTACAGATGATTTTGAGATCAGAGTTGAGTAGACTAATAGGTATCAGCTTTTCACACTTATTAGGGGGGTTACCTGGTTCTGGCAGCAGAATAATTGGACCCTGATTCAGGGAGGGAGGCAGGCTGCCTTTTATAAATGACTCCATAAACTAAAGTGATATTTGTTAAACATGCTTAGTTTGTTTGTTTGTTTTTTAACCTTTTTTTAAGATACCTTTGTGAAGAAGAATCACTGATTTTGAAAATATTTTTGTAACTCTTCACGTAGTACTGGGTAGAAAACATTTCTAAGTTAACTGCTGGTGTCTGTCCAGCTTGGCATTGTGCAGCAAACTATCAAAATACCAAAACTCCTACTTTTATGACTCAGTCAAGTTCTTTACTTAGAAGTACCTTCCTGCTTCTGTGGATGGATTTTTTAATTTTTTTTACTTTTCTGTCTGTCTTTCTCTTTATTGTTTCATAAATAATCAAAGTGAGACATCTTATAAAATCCTAGAATTTAAAGGAAGAACATTTTCAATTGACTATGTTGTCTTTGTGCTTATGTTGTTAATCAGTATAAAGTACATTAAAGTTGCTTACCTTTCAGCCATTCAAACACTTTGAAACAATAACTGTAAAGAAATTAAAGTGTCATGTTGTTTTGTAATGCTTTTTGAAGCTCTCATTTGTATACACAGGGGTTGCACCAACTAGTGGACTAGTCGATTCTTTACTCTGCAATGACTTTTTAACGGGCTAGTCGACTAGTCGCAATCATGTGACAAAACTGATTTTTCCAAGAAGGTGAATTAGGTGAGTTTGTCAGATAATTTAAATTGTATAAAAATGTAAATAATTTACGAAAGAGAAGCTGAAAATTTCAGCAAAAGCTACTGGAACAGGAACGTTGCGTGGTGCAGTGGTTAGCCCGGCGCCGCTCATATAGAGACTGTAGACTGGGGAGTCGGGAGCCTGACTCCCGTCCTCGTTTTGCTGGGTCCATGCCTCTCTGCCCCGCTCCTCTCTCCCTGCCCCCCTCCTGACGGATTGCTGTCAAATACACTAGTGCCAAAAAAATTATTTAAGAAGAAGAAGAAAAGACTACCGGAGTAATGTGGCATCATAAGTCATGATGTCGGGCTTTTTTAGCCATCCAGCTGATATCACCATCACCCTGTGTATTGAAGCTTTTAACCTGGCAGCTTTATGCTCTTATAAAAATACTAATCAACAACATCTGGAAACGAAGTTCAAACTTCATTCTGAGGATCTGATAGAGGCCATCTCTGCCGCAGTCTGCATGTAGGTTCATCCCACAAAGACAGCTGCTGCTGGGTCAGCGGAGCGTCCTGTTGCGCATCGGGGTGGAGGAGCAGCAGGTGGCAGCTATTATTCAACTGTAACCAAACGGGATCCGTTCATAATAAGTTTGGTTTGTGATGTTCTAAAAGCATCACTGTGGTCAGTGTAATCAGTATCAGCTGGTGTTTGGATCTGTTTCATGTTCTTTTAATACTGCATAATAGACTTATAAAAGGCCGGATTGTTTTAATCAATATTTGTAGTGAATATAGCTGATAAAGCCTCTAAGTTGTTCTGAAGGGTTTGGTGCTTACGTCACTATGACGTCACCACGAGCGACTAGTTGACGTTGACTCGACTTTTATCATGTTGTAGTAGACTTTAGAAAATAAGTCATTCAACCCCTAGTATACACCAAGTCCAAAGCTTGGATGCAATTGATTAAAAATATGAAATCCTTTCTTTTTAAGGGATTCAAAGTTCCTCAAATAGTTAGTATGTTTTGCATTTTCCATATTAAAGGTTATTTGAGAAAGTTGGTGTAACTTTAAAGAGTCCGTTTCCTGGCCATTTTTCTCGCAGCCATCCATATGGCTTATGGTCACACTTATGCTAATATCCCAATAGAAAGAAAAAGAAACAAGCTGAGAAATTGTATTTCCATACTAATATGAAATCTTGTCTAAGCTAATTGGTTAAATTTCCTTTCATCATGCAGAAAAATGTCTGTCACTGGCTGTCTTTGGGCAATCTTCTCTCATTTTAAGGCACTTCATGTTATGGCAGAAGGTGTTCATGTCTAACAGATGGACCAACATTAAAATATACTCTAAAAATACTTTTTTTTTTTCTCTAAGCCTCTTTAGGTCAAAAGAGTAAAGAGACTTATTTTTGCGTGTCCAATACAGTACTGCTGATCTTTTGAATTAGAGCACAAAAAGGTGAGGGAAAGCAGATAAGGGACAGGCAAAACATGGTCGGTGAACTTCCAACTGCTGCTTTGTTTTCTTAACCATCAGTTTGAGCAGGAAATTGTTTCCAGGTTTGCTTAAGTTGGAAAGTGATGTCAGACAGGGCACACTGAGACTCCACTCAAGTTATGGGAACTGTTTTTTGTTGTGAATTGGTTATAACTAATTCTTTGTTTGATTCTGTATATCCACATAAAAACTCATTGTCCTGTTCAGAATATTTGAACCAATTAATAGTGTAACACTACAAATTAATGCAGTTGGGTCTTCTGGTCAGATTGTCTGTTTTCAAGTGTCCACATTAAAGGCTAACAGAAGCCATGTTCATTATACACTGCCTGGCTAAAGTATTGAATAATATTTAAACAAATGTTTACAAAGATAAAAACTTAAACTTTTATTAATTTTACATCATCCTCTTCACTTGACAGCTACTATTGTGACATGTTCTGCTGTTTCTGTATCAGCCTTCTTTCTGAATTTAGTTGTAGTGCAGAAGACTGTTCAATGTGATGGGCAATGCTACACACTAGACTGCTGATGCAGACTATATTTCATAGCATAAATCACCACTTCATTTCATAAATGCACATTGTGTATGATGTTCATACATAATCAATTTTAAAGGAATTTTTAGACAGGTAGCTTCAGCTTCCTGTAGCAGTAGATTTAAAGTAAACCTATCACAGGTTGAACTGTTGACAAGATAAGATGCCACTGAAGGATGGATTTATTTTCCCCTTGAAAGAGCAAATACAGTTCTGCTCTGTTTCCAGTTGTTGTGAGGTGTAAAACAGATCCCTTGGGCCACAGTCAAGTCATGGAAGCTTGCATGGGAGGTAATAAGAGGGAAAATGTGCTGATGGTGTCACCTCTCCCAGCCAATCAGCACCAGACTTTGACTGACGTAGAGTAGACACACATAATACGTTGGCTGTGAAGCAAATGACTTCAGATCTAGGAGAAAAAGAGACAAAGAGGATTACAGGGTAAATAAGTCATATATCTAAATACTGAGATTTAGAAACATTGGCAAGGAATTTCAAAACCAATTACATCAGCTTGTTTCACTGTTTCAGTATCATGTGTGATGTATAGACAACTACTTTAGAAAAGCACATCTCAAACTTCAAATATGACGAAAATTTGTTTTCCTACCATGGATGAAGACTAACATATCTGACAAAACTATTCTTTTGTTCTTCCAACTGATTGTCAGTCAATGTCACATTGTGTCAGCAGCCACTCTACTGAGCGTCACCTTCAGAAGGCAGGCAACTATTTAAACCAGGGGTCCCCAAACTACGGCCCGCCGCCCGGATCCGGCCCGCCTCCTCATTTGGTCCGGCCCCCTGAACAATACCAGAGAGCATTCAGTGTTTTTTTTTTAAATGTGGATTTTTCTTCAACCACCAGGGGGGCTCTTGAGCAGATATGAAACTTAGTTTCCCTCAGTGGAATATATACTAGTCAGTACCAGTCACCGTTTGCTCACGGTTTTTTTCCATTTGCATTCTGGGTAAAAATCTATCTACAAACTCGAATATGTCGTCGGCAGTAATCCAGCCCCCCCCGGTCCACAGTTTCACTCCCCCCCGTCAACAAAAGTTTTCTAAGGTTTCTTTCTCGAAAAACTAAGACCGGCCCCCGACCAGAAAAGGGAACAGTTATGTGGCCCTCGCAGGAAAAAGTTTGGGGACCCCTGATTTAAACTATTTACAATTAGGCTAACGTAATAATTTACAACTCGCAACCAGCGCAAATCACCTCTCTTCACCCGGTGCAACTCTCACATGCAGCTTTGTGGCATGTGTTGTAGTGCAACACATGTCTGAGGTTTTGTTTTTGCACAGCGCTTCTGTACCTCACATTGCTTATGGTTCAACCTGCTGCATTAACTTCTGAAGACTTAGTTTATCACCCGCCTTGATTGATGCAGCTACATTTTAATTGTCTCTCAAATTGTGACCAAAAAAAGAAATGTAATTTGTCCTTTGCATGCTAAATATGAATTTTAAAAACTTACATTTTAGAAAAAACCCATTCTGTGTATAAGTTTCTCTTATTTAGGAGGACATAACGTATTTCACTGAGAAAAAAATTGCTTGCTAGTAACTAATATTTGACATTTGGGCCATTTTTTGTCATCATCGACTCACCAGCATTTAATACTTATGGGCCATTAAATGCATGTCATTCACCAATGTTAATTTAGCAGAATAACACTGTGATAAACAGTTGTAGTACTCTGATAACATGCTAGCTAATGTTAAAACAGCAAGATAGATAGCCATGGCAACCTTTGAGAGACTAAAGTGCATATTTAAGGTTCTGTCAAATGATAGAAAAATATTTCCTGAGGTCAAATACCTGCATTTAGTCTCTAACTAGCTAGGGAATGCTTTAAAGAGTTAAATCAACCGAAAAGCTCACCTTCTAGAAAAAATGCACAGTTTGTGTGTCATAACTGCAGTCTGATCACTCAGCTCAAGGAGGTTTTGATCGCTCAGGTGTGGTTAAAGCTTGTTTATGATCCCAATGTTATTGACTTTTGGTCAATTAGTTTCTTCATGGTAAATGTTTTTTACTATGTTGATCATGTTACTTTTCATGTCTCATTTCTTTTATTTCTCTTACAATTGAGGGGGCATAATATTATTTATCCATCCATCCATCCATCCATTTTCTGTACACCCTTGTCCCTTAGTGGGGTCAGGAGGGTTGTTGGTGCCCATCTCCAGCTAACGTTCCAGGCGAGAGGCAGGGTCACCCTGGACAGGTCTAGATATTATTTATGATGTATTGTTTATAATGTTTATGTAATTTAATTAGCTCTTTCATTATAGAATTTATTTTTAATGGTGCCAGTAATGCTGGAATTTATAGTAAATAAAAACTTTGTGTTACTCTCATTTAGTGATGTGTATTTTACTAGTTGTGTTACTACCCCCACGCCACTAGAGGTAGTAGACCCAAAAAGATGCAACTATGGAGCAGATTTAGAAGTACTACAGAATTTGTTAAAAACTGTGAGCTGCGTTACATCCTAGAAGCATTTTACTTAAATTACTATTTTTTTTAAAGTTAAGGATAAAACACTCTTTTATTCATTTATTTCATATATTTTATTTGCCTAGTTATTTTTGTTCAGCCGCAGAAGTTTTACAGAATCTGAGCTGTGTGTAACGTCACTGTTTTGCAACAGAAGTAGCGTCAGTTGTCAGTGACAAGAGCAAACTCTTCCAAAGTTTGCTCTGGAAGAGGAAACTTTGCTGAAGTAGAGCCAGTGGAAAAGGGGCATAAGTCTGAGTGTGAGGAGAAGCTTTCAGTACAAGCATTACAAGTTTTGAGTAGAAAGACATGAAATCCTGTTTTCAGACTGAAAATGTGTGCTTCTAGATTGTGGCAAGAAAATTCTTCCATAACATTTATTTTCAAAAATAATTAAAGTCACTGGGCATTATTTTTAAAGCCGATATGGATTCGGGTGCATGAACTCTTTGCATCATATGATTTATGAAACTATTGGCTAAAATACACAAGAAGTATTTTTCCCCTACAAATTTCTTCTGATTTTAAATTTTTGCCCCACTGAAATGTTTCAGATTATCATAAAAATGTTAAGATCAAACAACCTAATTCAATTAAAAATTCAAAGATGTTTTCCATTATACAAGGGAAAACAACTATATCCAAACAAAAAAGATTGTTGACTAGTGATTCCATACTAAACCTAACATCTGGTTGTTCCAGCCACGACAACAACTGTGATTGCTGGATTTTAACATAATGTGTTTCCTGAATTGTTTTAATACAGACACATTTGTAATCTTTTTTTATGAACAATACATACAAAGACATACAAAGGGTAGGTAAGAACCATATGGGAAAATATTGGAAAATAAAATGACATAAAAATAGATGAAGTAAATAGAGAAAATAACAGTAACTGTAGAAGCTTAAATTCAATTTTAGTTCATTCAGATCTTTAGGATAAATTATGTTTATATTTCTTATGGTAATTTGTTTATTTGGATAAAAATTATCACTAGTTATATCTCTATTGCATACTAATTTGCTATATTGGACTATACTAAGGTCTTCTTGTAAATTTGCATATGTAATTGGAGTTAAGGATTTTAGGGTGTGGCCAGGCAGAATCAGTTAGGCAGTTGGAGTGGAGCCACACAGTTTTTTGACCTCTCTCTCTCTCCCCCTTTCTTGCTTAGGACTCTTTTGTTTACTCTATTATTTTTGTGGAAAAGTAATATTTGTACCGTTTTTATTTTTGAAGTAAACTGTTAACCTTTATCAAGAGGACCCAGTCTGTTTTTTTTTTTTCGTCATCAAGTGGACCGAAGGGGAAGGACAGAGAGCGTCAAGCTTATGGCTTCATTATTTAGGAAGGTGATAAGGTGATAAATCATTCATTACCTTTAACGAGCAAGCTGCTGTTAACATGAATATTTTTGATGACTAAAAATGTTCAACTGAGTCAAAACAATCCAAACACAGAACATTCACAGTTACATTCACTTTGCTTTCCTGTGCAATTCCACTCAAAAGGTTCTTGCTTCCAGCACAGTCTGGGCTTTCTTGCTTTGACTTGGATCATCTCCTGTCAATTTTCAATACAAATTTCAATTTCTAACTGGGCCAGAAGGAAAAGGAGAAGTTGTAAACGATGATGCTGAATTTATGTGGTGTTTTAAAACTGTAGTTTTAGTAATGGCAATGGAGGACACTGTCATTGCCGCTAAGTCCTTGTCGGTAACTCTTCCATATTTTGAATTAACATTGTCAATGTCTATGTCAGTGTCAATTGTATTTATAAAGCACTTTAAAAACAGATATTCACTGCATCGAAGTGCTGTACAGAATTCATAAAACACAAATAAAACGCATCAGAATAACACAAAAATTAAAATAGACAGTACAAGTAAATTACAATGGAAAAGCTAAAGAATAAAAATAAGTTTTAAGAAGTGATTTAAATGAACAACCACATCATTCAGAACAGCTCTTCTCTCTTCGTAGAAGAGGATGGTTGTTTACAATAAGCTTCTTAATGACAAACTCTCACATTACATACATCACTTGAAATCACTAGTAATCAGGTAAATTTAAAACCTCACAGTCCATGCCTCCAAGAAGCAATAATGTCTCAACAGCTGACAATCTGGACAAAGCAATGTGTAGAACAAGGGTCTGTTTTTTACAAAGCTACATTCAGTGCCGTCTCACAGAAGATGAAGTAGTCATGTTTGGGAGAATGCAAACAAAGTTAAAATGTTAATATATTTCGGGAGCAGGCCTGCAGCCAAAACCACACCTCTAATTTCCCAAGCAGCATATTTACGCTCAGCTCATAAATATGAGCAGAAACATAAAGGCCATACCACAGGCCTTTATGTTTCTGCAATCATAAGAGTACCTCCATGCTTCTAAACATTTTGACTCACCATGAACAGTAACCTCACTCTTAAGTTCAATCTCTCTGATTCAGACTGTGATCCTCTAAGCCAGGGGTGTCAAACTCCAGTCCTCAAGGGTTGCTGTTCTGCAGATTTTAGATGTGCCACAGGTACAAAAAACACTGGAATCAAATGGCTTAAAGGCTTACCTTCTCCTAAGTTCTCCAGAGTCCTGCAAATGACCTAATTATTCCATTCAGGTGTGGTGCAGCAGAGGCACATCTAAAAGCTGCAGGGCAGTGGCCCTCCAGGACTGGAGTTTGAGATCTGTGCTCTAAGTAATCTAACTGCCTTGGAAACTTCTCCTCCAGTTATGAGACAAGCTCCTTGTTGTAATCACCCACGCTCTGGGAGATTATGGGACACAATCTCTATTCCATACTCTAATATTCAGTTCAGCATCAATCTGAGGCAGCACCTCAGGCGTACCATCATCAAAGCCTAGACCCTAAACGCACACAAAAAGAGAAAGGCATCGCATTCAGCTGCTCTTACAACAAGTTTATATTCTTGCAGCTCCTTACAATCTCCATGCTGCAGTAAACAATTCTACCACCAACATCTGAACATCCTGGGCCTACATACCAATGAGACCAATGAGGGGTCTACTCTAAAGAGTACTCATTGGCTGCTCAGGCGCAAGAAATATGGCTACCATCATGGAGCGGTTGTCCCTCCCTTCTTAGCTAAACCAAAACAGCATAAGATGGCTCAGCACGGCACGGGACATTTTGTTCAAATCAACTGACAATTGATGTGAGAGGTAGGGGTATAACTTTTCATAATATGTGCATTTTACTGCATGCATATTGTTAATAGAATATTTTGGTATTTATGTTAACCAACAAAATGCCAGCTAATAGTACCTATAATGCTTGTGTTATGTCCCAGGTTATCCCCACTATTTGTGCACAACTCATTCTCATTTCCTCCTGTTATGTCCTGTTAAACCTCATCTACTCCCATTAGTTCTCTGCTGTCATTTTTGGCCCTGGATTCCTGGTTTCGTTTTGGCTTTGGTTCCCTGCATTCCCTGTGATTTTTGGAAATTATCAGATTTATCATTTTGTATGATCCATGCTCCCATCTCCTATCTGGATTTTGGTTCACCCTACAAATACTTCATGACAGCTTGGTGTAATCAGTCCCCGACTACGAAGGCTAACTGAGAATTTGTACATCTAGTAAGTATGTCACAGTGGAAATTTGCTTTTATTTTGAAAGTGGGATTTTTGTAAATAGTTTAATTTTGTGTATAATGTCCGTATGGATTGTGTTGCTGCATGTTGTTTTTCTATTGTTTTGATCCACTGAGGACTTCTCGCAGATGGCAGTCAGGTGTGGAAGAAGGAAAGGCCCTGTGATCGTCAGGGTAAGGTAGGCTGATCGGAGTGGCCTGGATCATGCCGGCAGCAGAAACGGGAATCAGTGGAAAACAATGCGTTGGATTGACTGTTGGGCAGAGAGGGAACTCTACCCTCATCTGAGAGCCATTTTCCACTAATGTCTGCAGGGCAGTCTCTTTGGGAGGGTTGTGGAGGAGATCAGTTGTTTTATGAGCTTCTGGTCAGCAGTTGTTTGTGTTCGCAGGGCTGTAGCCCTGCACAGCAGAACCCAGAGGCGAGCGAAGTGCAGGGTGTGGACCGCAGCAGGTGCAAGACGCAGCGGAGATGATATTGAGAAGGTTGCAAGTGCCAATCGAAAGGGTTCCTCCTCCTGGATCTGACTGCCTGGATTCCAGCTTTTTAAAAATCTTTAGGTGAAGATGAACAATTTTGCCTTGAGACTGGGGACATTTTTAATCATTTTATTGCATAGATTTTAACAAGAAAACTGAACTTTTCATTCCTTTGGTACCTGCTGGGAATAAAATTGTCTCTGTCTCCCTGGTTCCCATATGCTGTCTTTGAACTTGGTGTGACGCCACCAGGGGTGGGCAACTCCAGGCCTTGGGAGCCGGTATCCTGCAACTTTTAGATGTATCTCTACTTCAAAATTTGTTTGTTCAAAATTTGACAAGTTAGTTCTGTTGTTAAATCAAGATTTAATCACTTAAGGATGTTAGCAAGGTGAAATCTTATTTTTCTTTTAAGGATTTTGAAGGAATTATCCATGCCTTTATTACGTCTCGATTGGATTATTGCAATTCATTATATAAAGGCATGGATAAAACCTAGATGCAGCATCCTCAAGTGACCCAGAATGCAGCAGCTCGGCTTCTTACAGAAAGCGTGACCCTAACCCTGTATGGGCCTCCTTACACTGGCTGCCTGTTTCCTATCGAATAGATAGGAAACAGTTGTTAAAGATTGTTAAAGATTGTTAAAAGAATCTTAAGATTCTTTTAACAACTTATAAAGTTTTAAATGGGTTAGCTCCTCCTTATCTTTGGGATCTTTTGAAATTTCATTCTGTGTCCAAAACTTTAATATCAAATAATCAGCTTCTACTGAAAGTCCCTTGGACTAGACTCAAGAGAAAAGGAGATTGGGCTTTCTCTGTTTCTGCTCCTATTCTAAGGAATAATCTACCTTTCCAGATTAGATCTTCCCACAGCCTGGATCATTTTAAATTGCTTCTCAATTTTATTCTTTGGTATTCAATTGAGGCCTGATACTGTAGCTCTGTTTTTTTTTTTTTTTTTTACTTATGAAGCTTTGGTGCAAATTCAATTTGGAAGACTTTTAACCTCACCTGCCTCATCAATCAGCGCCTCCCTCTCATCACCCTGGACCTATCAACGCTGGATCAAGCCACATCATGGCCAATCATCGATCAAGCTCCAGTTGATAAGGATCTTCATCCATGGCCTCCTCCGCTTACCAGCTGCAATCAACTCACCTCCGCCCCATCTCCATTTTCAGCTCCTGGCTCTTCAGGCCATATCCTTCTTCGACCTCTGCCACCAGTACAGGACCCAGGGGGATTAGATTCCTATGGAGCATCAGGAATGTTTATCGAGCTTATTGAAGTTCCAGCTCGACGTCCTCGGCCGGGGCCTGAACGCCAAAGGACTTTAATATTTATTTGTCATTAAACTTTTTTAATCGCTTTCTTTCTATGTCTGAATCTCTCCAGATTGAAATATTATTTTAACAATATATATGGATTTTTTTCCTTGCAATATTTCTCTTTTTATTTTCATAAACTTATTTTATTATCATTCTTGTACAGCACTTAGGTGCAGTTTTACACCTGTTTTTAAAGTGCTATATAAATAAATTTGACATTGGCATTTGACGTTCAACACACCTCAGTCAAATAATGAGGTCATTAGCAGGACTCTGGAGAACTTGATTGCACTTAGGAGGTGATTCATCTATTGGATTCAAGTGAGTTGGATCAGGGAGACATCTAAGAGTTGTAGAACACCAGTCCTCGAGGACCAGGATTGCCCACCCTTGCGCTAGGCCGTACTAGCCTGGTGCCTACAAATACAGCTGATGCCTCATCTCCACCCAAAATAGAGACCATAGAACATCTTACTGGAATACTTTTCAAATAAGTTTACTCAATTTCAGCAGCTTTGGTTCATTACCAAAAGATATGCATCAAAATAAAAGTTTTGTTCAAGTAAGGTTCTAAGAAATTTGCAGATGAAAAGGAGGGAACATGTAGGCAGAAAGACTGACCTCCTTTGTACAAGGTTTTTGTGTAGAGTAGACACACCCAAATCTCCCGTTTTTGTTTTGAATGTTTCCTAAAGACAAAGATGTGGCAACTGTACTGAAAAGAAACTTATAATTTGTATTCTTCTCTAGTAAGGATGGAAAATGCACAGTTTGAGCTAAATTTTTGAAGAACAACTCAGACTTAATGGAGGAAAGACAGGATGAATCGCCGAGTTAAGTGTGGAAACAAAGTCCTCCCAGAGGGCAAAAACAGCTCTGTTTTGAAAGCACCAATCTGACTAATTGTTGGGTCTTCGATGGAGTCCCTGAAAAAGGTGAGCAGAACACAGCAAAGTTCAAGGGCTTGCTTCAGCCTACTTGAAACAGGACACAAGTAGGCTGGATGAATTTTTTTCCTTTAGTCAGCATTAGTGGCATTTTAGTGATCAAAATTATTTTATCTTCAAATTTCTTGGATTTTGCTTGATGTCAAAACAAAAAAGTGCCTGATAATGGAAAAAGGAGTCTAATCAAAAAGTGGTCTTGAGTACTACTACACCTATATATATATATATCCATCCATACATTTTCTTACACCCTTGTACCATTAGTGGGGTCGAGAGGGTTGCTGGTGTCCATTTCCAGCAAAAGTTTTGGGCAAGAGGCGGGGTTCACCCTGGACAGGTCGCCAGTCTGTTGCAGGGCAACACAGAGACATACAGGACAAACAACCATGCACACACACTCACACCTAGGGGGAATTTAGAGAGACCAATTTAACTGACAGACATGTTTTTGGACTGTGGGTGGAAGCCGGAGAACCCACCATGCACAGGGAGAACATGCAAACTCCATGCAGAAAGACCCTGAGCCGGGAATCGAACCCAGGACCGTCTTGGTGCAAGGCAACAGCTCTACCAACTATTAATATATTTTGTAAATATGTTTGGAATATCAATTTAAATGTTTAAACTCTGCTGGTGTCCATTATAATGTTTTTATTGGGCAGCCTAGAGCCCCCCGTTTTGATTGACATCGCATTCGACCAATAATGTTTTGAAATGGCTTTTTCTGAGCCAATAACATCTAGAGAGTGATTTGAGCTCGTTTTGACGTGCCTGCATTCTTTCTGGATTATTTCTAACTGGAAACTAAATCTAAAGCCATCGAAGTGTAACCAACACGTGTCCTGTCATAAGGATATAAGGCATTGTGGGTTTGACATGAATCCACAAGCTGCATGTGTATCCACACATAATGTATGCGTCTTTGCTGCGTCGAAGTCAGGCTCTGTGTGGCCTCATGCGTAATGGTATTTACAGGACTTTTTCTCACCAACGGAGAGTCACAGAGAGACACGCTGTCAGAACGTGTCAAAATTGGATGTATTTCTTCAGCAAAACTTCACAACTCACGGAGTGGATGATTATGGCCGAAAGAGTGAAGACAATTTTTGCATTTGAGAATACCAGAAACTTTACGTCGTCTGCTGTTACAGTCAGAGCAAAGGGGTGTGTGTATAATTATAAGTACTTTCCACTATCAGTAATGTTGTGTCTACTCGAGGATTCCTCAGGTCATTATCTTTCATTAGAGCCTCATTGATGACTGTATGTTGAAGCAGTGAGGAGTTACAGTCATTTGAAGTTTGTATATCAGATGTTGTCCAAGTGTGCCATTTGGAGACTCCAGCACCTGTACATCCTCAAAAATAAACATGTCCAAAATGACATTTCTTTTTTGTGCTATTTTGATCAGTCTTGAAATCCACAAGCAGAACACTTTATTCTACAGATTTATTGTATTTCCCAGTCCATACATTCAACACTCAACGTGCATTTACAAGAAATAAAAATGAAAAATCTGGGTGAAGCAATGTTTTCAATTTCTTTTGTTACAAACGTTTTACGATATTACATGTGCTACATGAATATATATATATATATATATATATATATATATATATATATATATATATATATATATATATATGTATATATGTATACATATATATATGTATGAATATATATTCATCTATATATTCATATATATAGATGAATATATATGTATTCATATGAATACACACACACATATATATATACATATATATATATTCATGTAGCACATGTAATATATTGAAATATATTGCAAAATACACAAAGTAACAGTCCATGGCACTTTCTTCTTTGACTACTCTGTACTTTTTTGTTGTCATTTGAACTGGTTATGTTTTTTCACTCTCTAGATTCTAGAAGCTACACCCAATACTTTTCTTGGAGTAAGGCATCAGCTGAGCTACTACTGTCAAAAATGTGTCTCACTCCTTTTACTTTGCATTAATTTAGAAAGTGCTCCTACATCAGTCTGTTTCTTTTTGTGTGTATCTGCTATATCGTGGCAGATGGTCACTTGTACTGAGTCAGGGTCTGCTTAAAGTTTCTTCTTGTTAAAGGGGAGTTTTTCCTCTTCACTATTGGTTCATACTTGCTCTGTATGAGAGATTACTGTAAAATCAATGACACAATGCAAGCAATTATCTACTGTCACTACATACTTGTCCAAGAGGAGTGAATAAAAGTCAATAATTCAATGCAATCTTCCTTAGATAGAAACTTTTTAAAATATTTTGAATCATTAATTGAGCTATATGCACTGTTTGAAGGGCCCACGGTCCTATTCTGACAGGATTTGGCTTAATTTAAGCTGTGGATATATTCCATAACCACTAACAATAAAACTGCGGTGCATGGTGCACCACACATCTGTCAGTTAACAGATCTGCATTTGTTGTTGTATTTTTTTAATTTATTTCATCTGATTTCTCCAAGTTTTATCAATCTGCATGAGTCTCTGAAGAGAAAATACTTTAATGGGTATATCTGACAGATTTATTGGTTCTATGGTTAATGTTGCAATTTGACGTTTTAAATAGTTAAATCAAAATATAAAATCCACATTGTAAAGATTCTCACTGTTAGACGGAGAGTCTTTGCACTCGCCCTCCTCAATGGTAACATCATCAATAGCGATATTGCCTTCAATACCCGAGCCTCTGACTCCTTCCATCACCACCTACAGTAAAAGAATAGAATAGAAATATCCTTAAATTCAGGTGTCACAGCAGCAAAAAGCTGAAGTAAGGGCAAATTCATAACAAAAGGCAAAATAAAACTGGTATAAAAATAGTATGCTGAGATTAAAGAAATGTGAGGCTATGTGGCATAATTTAAAGAAAAAAAGTAATTAGGGGTTAAACGTTCAAAATGACCAAGATAATTTATTCCTTTTAATGTTAGAAGATAACTATTAATAATGGCCATTGCTTCATAAAAGAAAATTATAAAAGAAGCACCAAGTTTACCCAAACTTTGAGACAAGATAAAAAAAACAACTAATTTTAAATTTTGCGTAACTGAAGCTCCCAACCAGCTTGACTTGCTGATGGCACATTTAAAATAAGCTCACATTGGTTCCCTGCCAAGAAAGACTCCAGATGTTTACCGTCACATCATGTCAATTAAGTTTTGGCTCCTACCACCATTTTGGTAACACTTTATTTGACGGGGGTGAATAAGACTGACATGACACTCAATGACATCATAAACATGAATATTTATGACTGTTGTCATAAAGTGTCATTTGGTAAATCATGACACTTTTAATACAAAGTTGACATTATTCAAAATGTCTTTGTTATGACAATGTGACATTATCCAAGACAACGTCGTTGTCATGACAACTTGACATTAAGCAAGGTATTATAACTTGTCATTAATGCAATAACAGGTGCATTTTAAAATGTTATCCTTATAAGACATCATTAACAAGTCACTTTTTGTTATACATACCTTTTGCTGTCATGAGACCATTATAATTCTGACATTATCCTCCTCTGTTAAAGTGTATCACAGTAAACTAGTAATGAAGATGTCATTGAGTGTCATTAATCTATCACTTTAATGACAGAGTCATGAACATTTCCAGTTACCTCAAGTAAAGTTGACCTTACTTGAGGTAACTGGAAATGTTCATGACTTGTTAAAGCTGTCTTATAAAGATATAAGCCAATAAATGCCCCTGTTATTGCATTCATGACAAGTTATAATTGCTTGGTTAATGTCAAGTTGTCATGACAACGACGTTGTCTTGGTTAATGTCAAGTTATCATAAAGACATTTTGAATAATGTCAACTTTGTATTAAAAGTGTCATGATTTACAGAATGACACTATGACAACAGTCATAAATATTCATGAAGACCTAAGGCGCTTTCACACTGCACAGAATGGAACGGTTGTGTTCGCATTACAACTTGCGACCGGTGTTATAGATCAACTGGTGGCTAAATCAACTGGTGGTGGCAGCTGAAAAAGACTGATGATTCTGTGGGCGTGACTTTTTAGGACCCCCCCTACTGTTTCTGTAATGTTACACTTTATTTCCTAGCTCATTTACAGAAGACATGGCTACCGCAGATCTATGTGGTAGTGTCATTTCTTCCTTATTGTTGATATTTTTTCTCGTCTTCATTCTTTTCATCAAGTGACCGTAATTCTCAACCATATGAGACATCGCTGAAAAAACAATTGTCTTATATACTTTTACATCAGAAACAGGTTAAAATCTTCACTCGAACTGAGATTCTGAAAGTGCCACCAATTATAATCCAGGCCTGGTTCTTAAAGTGCGGGGTGTCCGTTATATGACAATCAATGACAGCTAGGAAATAAAGTGTAGCGTTACAGAAACAGTTAAAAAGATTTCGCTATAGTTTCTGTGGATACCTATTTGAAATATCACAATATGAGGAATATGTGGAAAAATTACACAGCCAGTCTATCTTTTTAAATCTTTGCTTTCAGATCTGCTCATGCCACATCGAGATCTATTTCGATCTTCCTTTGACGAGTTTCAACCTCTGAAGCAACACATAAGTCAGGACAAGTTCTGCGTAATTTACATGTTTTGATGGTTTTGCAGATGAACTTTTAAAAAAAAGGCAACATACCATATTAGACCAATAAAGTCTTTCTAATTAGTTATTCCCGAGATCTTAGTGGTTGCTTTACGGAATCGGATAGTATTTTTGCAAAGATTTGTAGTTCTTTAAGCTTATTGCATTGTTTACTTCCTGGTTCTGTAAAGGGGTCCTAAAAAGCCACGCCCACAGAAACATCAGTCTTTTCCAGCTGCCACCACCAGTTGATTTAGCCACCAGTTGATCTATAACACCGGTCGCAAGTTGTAATGCGAACACAACCGTTCCGTTCCGTGCAGTGCAAAAGCGCCTTTATTCATGTTTATGACAGTGTCATGTCAGTCTTATTCACCCCCCTTCAAATAAAGTGTTACCAAAATTTCTCCCTTGATCGGAATGTATCTGCCACACCACACAGCTCCCCTTAAGCTAATGTCCATAATTAAATTAGTCTGTGGATAAATCATCCAACATTTCAATATGAATAGCGCATGAAAAAAGACATGAATACCAAGCCGTACCTCTTATGTTCCTTAAGATTCCTCTTAACTAAAGGACCTAAGCAATCCATTTAAGTAAACAGTGCAGATACCTCCAAATGTTTCTTTGGAAATTCAAGCATAAGCCGGTCTTCCACTGGCCATCTGAGCTTCTACGCTGCACACATTTATGAATAATCTGAGCCACCAACCTACTGCATCCAATAAGATAAGGTAGGTAAGGTCATTTAATTTCTATAGCACATTTTCAGCAACAAGACAGTTCAAATTGCTTTACATGAATTAGAAGGAAATAAAAACAAAACAAGAAAATAAAAGGAAAGAGAAAACGGAAAAAGTATAAAATTGCATATTGGTTCCCCATGCTTAAGAAGTAGTCGATAATTAATAAACTACTTGGGGTTTCTCAGTATTCTTGTTCTGATAAACTAGATGTTGGCAAGATTTTTGGTAAGATTAATTGAGGTACAAAACTAAATGTTGGTTCCAGTTGTTCTGGGTTGAGTTTTAGATTTGCACAAAATAAAGCTGAATGTTGGTTCTCCAAGTTTTATTCTTGTTCTGGGTTGTTAAGTACATGGTACTTTCTAAGTTTGCTCTGGATTTATAAACTAGCAGGAGTTTCTTTAGGTCTAGCTCCGACATTAATAAGCGAAATGTTGGTCTAAAGAAGGGGTGCTCAATACATTGAAGTTGATCTCGGCAGAAGGTGACAAAACTGAATGCCGTCAGGAGGGGAAGACCAGCACGTACTCTTCTGACGTGCTTATCAAAATATTCCTTAAGATCCAAGATATTTACAACTTTATAAAATAATAAAGAAAATCAACAAAACATGCTCAAATTAATGACCCAACAAAAATATTACTCTCAGTCATTATTGTTTCAACAAGGTATTGTGCAATTCTTACCATTTCGGTTCCAATAACAAAAAAACCCTGTGTTCAGGGGAGCTATTATTATGAATTACAAAATAAATATCAAGCTTGAAAACCTGATATTGTAACGGACTGAATTTTTAACATAAACTCTGCTCAGCTAGCAAAGCACAGGTGGTTGCCGTAGCAACAGGTCTACTTAAACGACAAAGAGAGAAAGTAAAGAGGCACAAGTGGTTTTGAGTTGATCACCTGTTCGTTCAGGTTATTTTACCTTTGTTTACCTTTGCTGTGGCTCTTTACAGCCGCTGTAGTTTTTGAACGTTCCAGAAATAACAAACTGGGACTAATTACCTTATTTGTTTACAAATACATGTCATTCACNATCTGACAGATTTATTGGTTCTATGGTTAATGTTGCAATTTGACGTTTTAAATAGTTAAATCAAAATATAAAATCCACATTGTAAAGATTCTCACTGTTAGACGGAGAGTCTTTGCACTCGCCCTCCTCAATGGTAACATCATCAATAGCGATATTGCCTTCAATACCCGAGCCTCTGACTCCTTCCATCACCACCTACAGTAAAAGAATAGAATAGAAATATCCTTAAATTCAGGTGTCACAGCAGCAAAAAGCTGAAGTAAGGGCAAATTCATAACAAAAGGCAAAATAAAACTGGTATAAAAATAGTATGCTGAGATTAAAGAAATGTGAGGCTATGTGGCATAATTTAAAGAAAAAAAATAATTAGGGGTTAAAGGTTCAAAATGACCAAGATCATTTATTCCTTTTAATGTTAGAAGACAACTATTAATAATGGCCATTGCTTCATAAAAGAAAATTCTCAAAGAAGCACCAAGTTTACCCAAACTTTGAGACAAGATAAAAAACAACTAATTTTAAATTTTGCGTAACTGAAGCTCCCAACCAGCATGACTTGCTGATGGAGCATTTAAAATAAGCTCACATTGATTCCCTGCCAAGAAAGACTCCAGATGTTTACCGTCACATCATGTCAATTAAGTTTTGGCTCCTACCACCATTTCGGTAACAC
This sequence comes from Poecilia formosa, assembly GCF_000485575.1. Classification (NCBI taxonomy): domain Eukaryota; kingdom Metazoa; phylum Chordata; class Actinopteri; order Cyprinodontiformes; family Poeciliidae; genus Poecilia; species Poecilia formosa. The sequence goes on along the minus strand of NW_006800710.1, from coordinate 70,027 downwards.
TTTATTTGACAGGGGTGAATAAGACTGACATGACACTAAATGACATCATAAACATGAATATTTATGACTGTTGTCATAAAGCGTCATTCGGTAAATCATGACACTTTTAATACAAAGTTGACATTATTCAAAATGTCTTTGTTATGACAACGTGACATTATCCAAGACAACGTCGTTGTCATGACAACTTGACATTAAGCAAGGTATTATAACTTGTCATGAATGCAATAACAGGTGCATTTTAAAATGTTATCCTTATAAGACATCATTAACAAGTCACTTTTTGTTATACATACCTTTTGCTGTCATGAGACCATTATAATTGTGACATTATCCTCCTCTGTTAAAGTGTATCACAGTAAACTAGTAATGAAGATGTCATTGAATGTCATTAATCTATCACTTTAATGACAGAGTCATGAACATTTCCAGTTACCTCAAGTAAAGTTGACCTTACTTGAGGTAACTGGAAATGTTCATGACTTGTTAAAGCTGTCTTATAAAGATATAAGCCAATAAATGCCCCTGTTATTGCATTCATGACAAGTTATAATTGCTTGGTTAATGTCAAGTTGTCATGACAACGACGTTGTCTTGGTTAATGTCAAGTTATCATAAAGACATTTTGAATAATGTCAACTTTGTATTAAAAGTGTCATGATTTACAGAATGACACTATGACAACAGTCATAAATATTCATGAAGACCTAAGGCGCTTTCGCACTGCACGGAACGGTAAGGAACAGAACGGAATGGAACGGTTGTGTTCGCATTACAACTTGCGACCGGTGTTATAGATCAACTGGTGGCTAAATCAACTGGTGGTGGCAGCTGAAAAAGACTGATGATTCTGTGGGCGTGACTTTTTAGGACCCCCCCTACTGTTTCTGTAATGTTACACTTTATTTCCTAGCTCATTTACAGAAGACATGGCTACCGCAGATCTATGTGGCAGTGTCATTTCTTCCTTATTGTTGATATTTTTTCTCGTCTTCATTCTTTTCATCAAGTGACCGTAATTCTCAACCATATGAGACATCGCTGAAAAAACAATTGTCTTATATACTTTTACATCAGAAACAGGTTAAAATCTTCACTCGAACTGAGATTCTGAAAGTGCCACCAATTATAATCCAGGCCTGGTTCTTAAAGCGCGGGGTGTCCGTTATATGACAATCAATGACAGCTAGGAAATAAAGTGTAGCGTTACAGAAACAGTTAAAAAGATTTCGCTATAGTTTACCTATTTGAAATATCAATATGAGGAATATGTGGAAAAATTACACAGCCAGTCGATCTTTTTAAACATTTCATTTTTAATCCCAAGGCTCTTCAACATTTATGTCGGCTTTCAGGGAATAATCTTTGCTTTGAGATCTGCTCATGCCACGACAAGCTCTGCGTAATTTACACGTTTTGATGATTTTGCAGATGAACTTTTAAAAAAAAGGCAACATACCATATTAGACCAATAAAGTCTTTCTAATTAGTTATTCCCGAAATCTTAGTGGTTGCTTTACGGAATCGGATAGTATTTTTGCAAAGATTTGTAGTTCTTTAAGCTTATTGCATTGTTTACTTCCTGGTTCGGTAAAGGGGTCCTAAAAAGCCACGCCCACAGAAACATCAGTCTTTTCCAGCTGCCACCACCAGTTGATGTAGCCACCAGTTGATCTATAACACCGGTCGCAAGTTGTAATGCGAACACAACCGTTCCGTGCAGTGCGAAAGCGCCTTTATTCATGTTTATGACAGTGTCATGTCAGTCTTATTCACCCCCCTTCAAATAAAGTGTTACCAAAATTTCTCCCTTGATCGGAATGTATCTGCCACACCACACAGCTCCCCTTAAGCTAATGTCCATAATTAAATTAGTCTGTGGATAAATCATCCAACATTTCAATATGAATAGCGCATGAAAAAAGACATGAATACCAAGCC
>NW_006800710.1:55782-67789 GCF_000485575.1 Poecilia formosa | reverse complement strand
TGATGATCACCTGTTCAGGTTATTTTAACTTTGTTTACCTTTGCTGTGGCTCTTTACAGCCGCTGTAGTTTTTGAACGTTCCAGAAATAACAAACTGGGACTAATTACCTTATTTGTTTACAAATACATGTCATTCACAACAAACATCAAATAGGACAAATATATTTCATGATGTATTCAACAAACAAATCCTACTGTGATAATTATGTGAAATTCAATTAATCGTGCTCAAAGATGCCAGAGAGCACCAAACTATTTGTTATATTAGACAGAGTCTCAAAGTCTCTCTTATTGAGTGGAAATAATGATGTTGATAAGACTTACTCCAAAATGACAAGTTTTTTTTAACTTGCAAAGCTCCACTATTGAAAATTAGGAGCTGAGATTCACAAATGACACTGAAATAAAATCCAGTCCAACATCTGGTTTAAGGTGACACCTCTGGAACCTCTTGGAGGAAAAATATCTAAACTTCATCAAACCAAACTTCAGATCTACCATAACTGATTGATACCTGCTGGCCTCAGGTTTGCAACCAGCTTCTGACTGAGAAGCCAGCGACCTCCTCCCAGTGACAGAATCTGACTGAGGAGGAAACTGCATTAGGTTTTCTATCACTATAATATTTCTGCTAGAACTGATGTGTATTTGCATATAAAAAAAAAAGTCCATAGTTTCATTTACAATTTTTAGATCTTTGTGTCATGGTAGATCTCAGCCAGCTGGTGAGAGAAAAAGTTTGGGCACCCCTGGTCTAAAGTAATAAGTACTCCACAGTTTATAAAAGTAGCTAAATGTCGATCTAAAGTAATGAGTATCCTACAATTAGTAAAAGTAATAAACTAAACAGACTGTCTGTTTAGTTTATTACTAAACAGACAGTCAGAATGTTGCTACAGGTGTCTATTTTAATTGATGTGTCATTACACATCAGTTAAAATAGACACCTGTAGCAACATTCTGATCGCAACATTCAAACATGAGCCAGCAAAGGCAGTGAGTGAGTCTGCAGTAAGGCCATGCAGGCACAGTCTCTGATACGGTGGTATTATCTAAGAGCAAGTCCTTGAAGTGTCCAGTCATACGATTGCACGGATGTCTTCAGAAGGGAGAGGATATGGGAAAGAGCGTCTTTGTTTACATATTTTCCAGCAGATTTGAGATAGAAAGCCACCTAAGGATGACACAGAGGAGCCAGTTCAGATACAGACAATATGCTTCAGGTCGGGTATATTTATCTATCCTAAAGTTTCACCGTTAAATCTCTGTTGATTCCAATCATCTAAATTAGTGTGGCCATTCCCGAGGGACCGAAACTAGCAACCTCTCCAAGATCAATTCCATCCCACCAGCGAGTTCTAGTGTCAGCAGCTGGTCAACGAAGCTCAGCAAGAATCACATCCAACTTGCACCTCTGTTCCACAGCATATCAGTCTGAGTGTTCGCTAGTTGGAGTAATCCATCACAAATCTGTCAATATGCCAGGTATCCACCAATTCTGAACAGCAGAAATCCTGTTATGAAATGTGTCTGCAGTGTGTATGCAGATAAATACAGGATGTATCCCACTGGGTATGTCCCCGCAGGACATGTGGACTCTCCTTTGCCCACTCTTTATGTTGAGAAAATTTGATCAATTGCATTGAGAGACCGGTTGACCAGATCTATAATTTGTAGATTCAGAGGATGTGCAAAGAGAGGCTACAAAAAAGCAGCACAAAAACTGAGTCAGAATGTAATTAGAGATATCTCAAATAGTCATTTTGTCTAGTCGAAATACATATAATTAGAGATATCTTAAATCTGTAAAATGTGTAGCTTCAAAATAATTTGAGATATCTGGAATATAAGGGCAGTAAAACCGAATTTATGTTAAAACGGCTTGCTGTTTTAACATAAAAAAATAGGTAACACAAATAGAAAATTTGTTAGAATAACAATGCATGTGCCTCGTATATACAGTTTAGTACAACAATTACACACTGATTTCTAGTCAATGTGGCACACAATATGGAAGCTATTTAAGAAAACATTATATTACTTAAAATTAAAGTAATTTAAAATATTGAATATGACTTGACATTTTAATAGAGGGTAGTGTGTCTCATGTAAAAGCTGAATTACCACTTTTTGGTATCAGTTGGTCACAAGGCAAGGAATTTATTAACATTTGTTTGACAGGAGTGTTCATTTCGGAAATTTGTTGAGAGGCCCTAAGTGAACCTCCAAGTGCTGAGGAGGGAGCTGGAGAATGTCTGGCCGAAATTAGCATTCATAAATCGGATCAACCTTGAGCTAAAATGCCACTTGCTCTGCGGATATTGAAATATCAAATATCCAACTGGAAACTAACTTCACTGTAGTCAGTAACACAATAAAACCACCGGGATAAAGTTTGTTTTGGTCTGTGGCCTGTAAAGGTGGCACCGAGCGACTGGACCTAAACGCCCCACAACGTCTGACGCAGTGACGTTGGTTCCAAAGTTCTAAATATAAACTAAATATATAATTATGCTTTTATTTCTTATTATGTCTGTTTTGGTCCTCCATATAGGAGAAGTGCAGCTTAAGAATCATTTCTATAGTCAGACAGAAATCTTCAAATAAAGTAAGAAAAGGAAGGTGGTGTAATTATTTCTAATGTCCATTCTGTCACATCTGTCAGGACTCTGGATTTTTGGGTTTGGTTTTGCCTTTCATTTTATTCAGCATTATGTTTTAGTTCACTTCAGTTTAGCCCTTCATTGTCATTTTAGTTTTACTATTTTGATGTAATTTGTTTTGGTTAGATTGTTCTTGCTTTCCCCTTTCCAGCCCCCTGTAATATTTCTAGCTATGTTTATTTTTCATCCTAGTTTCAGTTATTCTTAGAAGTCTGAGTTTATATATATCTTTCTTTTATGATTCTAAGTTATTTCTTTACTCCTCCTAGTTATTTCTTGCGTCAGTCTCCCTGTTGTGTTTCTAGTAATGTTTATTTCTTAGTTATTTCATCAGTTCATTTCACCAGGTTTAGTTATTCTTACATGTCTGAGTCTAGGTTTACCTTTCTTTAGTGATTCCAGTTAAGTTATTTCTTTGTAAGTCCCTCTAGCTTTCTCCTGAAGTGTTTCTAGTTTTCTTATTTTGTCACTTTAGCTTTAGTTAGTCTTTTTGTCTGAATCTATGTCCATCTTTCTTTAGCAATTCTAGTTACGTGATTTCTTTTAGTCCTTCTAGTTACCGTAGCTCTACGTTCCTTAGTTCTTATTCTTGTTAGATCAGCCTTCTTTCTATTTAAGTTTATGTTTTCCCTCATGTCTTTTTCTCTTCTAGTTTATCAGATTTTCATTAGTCTTAGTGTTTCTTTAGTATTGGAAGTATTTTCAGCTCCTTGGTGTCTCCTCCCTCTTTTTCCCCTGTATATCTTCTTATCCTCCATGTGCCAGCAACTCACATCTGCAACCAGTTATCTCATCTAGCTAGGTCTATTGTTCCATTTGCTACCTCCTAGTATTTAAGCTCCTCTATCTCAGCCACAACTCACCAGTCCGTCTCATTACTATGCTTCTTACTACCTATTTTGCACTCCCTGGATTACCTGATGTTCCCTTGTGTCTTCAGTTTTTTTTTCCTTTAGGATTTCCTTGGACCCTGAATTTATGAATTTTTTGTAAGTTGAATTTCTTCATTAAAACATCCTCAACATTCTACGTCTTCTGCCTACTGCAATCGGGTCCCCTTCTACACACATGGGGTCCCTTTCTACAACATGACAACACTGATGTTGTCGTGTCTACATGACAACATCAGTGTTGATCAACCCTTTGCCTAGTCTTCTCGTTGAGAAAATGTTTGACTCTTGGAATGTTCAAAGAATTTTGTCTGTCCACTTTATACCTAAAAGACATGGAGGATCTGTATTTGGATTCATAACAGGATGTCTGGAGTTGGTGGGTAATTTGGAAGACGTCTGCAGCTGCTTTGGCCTTTGTCAAGCTACCTGATCAGTGTGATGAATTGAGTCGACTAGCAAACACTCAGACTAACATGCTGTGGGTCCAGAGCCATAAGTTGGATGTGATTCTTGCTAAGATTTGCGAACCCGCTGCAGGCCCTGAAGCTCACCAGCGAGATGGAATCTATCTTGGACAAGTTCATAGTTCAGCCCGGCGGGAACAGCCACACTAACTTGGATGATTGGAATAAACAGAGATGTACCAGTGAGACTTTAGGGCAGATGGAAAAATTAAAGTCTGTGCAAACTAAAGAATATTGTCTATGTGAACTGGCTCCCCTGTTTCAGCTTTGGCTGGCAGCCTATCTCAAAGCTCCTGGATGACATATCATTAAGATGCTCTTTCCCATTTCCTCCCCCCTTCTGAAGACATTTGTGCAATCTTCTGGCTGGTCGCTTCAAGGACTTGCTCTTAGATAATAAAACTGTATCAGAGACTGTTGCCTGGGAGAAGCTGGCTGTACGGATTAATGGACTTACTGCACACATTTCTCATGGCCACAGGTAAATACTCCCGGATCTCACTGCCTTTGCTGGCTTGTGTATGAATGTTGCTATATGTGCTGGGATTTGTTGTGCAGCCTCTCATTGCATTTTATTCACAATCCAGTGTATGTTAGGGAAAAAAATTATTGCCCATTATTTGGTTGTTATTGGATGCAGTTTCTCATCCTTATTATGGGCCAGGTATCTTAACAACATGGAGGAACAACATGCTCTCTTCCTTCCAGAGAGCATTATACAGATCTCTTTTAATATAGTCTTCCTATTTCTGATGCTGGATCTTCAATATCCTCAATTTGAAATGCTGGGCATCTACTCGTGTGTTAGCTTCAGTGGCTAAGCTTTGGCTATGGTTCATTGTCACCTTGATATCAGAAGGAAAATCTTTAAAAAATGTTGCACTGGAGTGTGCTAATCACTGGACACAGCTGCACACAACAAGACTCAGTTGTTGTACCAGCAGCTCGCAGACATTTCAACTTTTTTGCTTTGTTCATGGTATAGCTCTTGCAGCTCTTGCTAAAAACAATTGGAGTAAGAGGCAACTGGAAATGATGAATGTGGCTTAAATGTAAACGGAAATAGATCACTACCACTCGTGGTATATAGGCCATTTCCTGCACTTCAACATGGCTACAGCACTGCTGCAATCAGCTAACGTGATTGACTTGTGCATAAATTGCTTCAACGTGGGGTCCGTTGCAATGATTGGCTGAAACAAGGAAGCCATCTGATTAGTTACTGATCATTCCCTGTTAAAAAATACATTTGTGGATTGAGATGTCACAACTGTGTTAAAATAGAGCTACACTTACTAGAGTATAATTTTTGGATACTGTGATCCAACTCTGTGTATGAATGATGAGAGTTGGACTGGACTAGAATGTGGTGGTCATGGCCTAAAGAAGCCAAAGTGGGCATCCCTTATTTTCATTTCTGAAAGGTGGCACTAACCATCCATCCATTTGGTTGGGAATTGTTCTCATATATCCCCTGATGATGCATCTGTACTTTTGTTGTGAAGCCCAATGCTGGTGCATGATGGGTATTTGGGACACTTGTGGTTTGAAAGGCTAACAGTTGATCCCTTCGGTAAAGAATGGGACTGTGGTCTCTACTGGGGTCTCAAGACAAATGTGTGGTAAAAATTAATTAAAAGTTGTCCATGATCACTTCCATTTTTTGTCTATTCAAAGAATCAAGAAAACCGAGAGAAAGACTTTGAAAGCTTGGTTGGTGCCATCTTAAGGTTAAAAAACCCCATTGGATTTTAAGGATATCTCTTGTCCACAGCCCTTGAAACTTTCACAGAGATTTCATTTTGTGTAAGAACATTTACTGTATTGGATGGAAGGTGTGTGTTCAACAGAGAAATTCAGATTAAAGAAGAGCTCTGGCTGAGCTACTGCAAAACAATATCAGTTTCAATCAGAAAACACATGTTAGTGATTTTAAATATTTTTAACATATATCTGCCATAGGGTATGAATGATTTTGGGCTTAGCAAGATGTTAATTAAATGTATTTAGTAAAGAATAAAAGTATATAAATTCCAAATGTTTATGCAAAATACCCACGAAGTCTAAGGACTTTGCCCCATGTAACTAACCATACTCACTTTTCCACTAGTCAGCTATGTACTGTACCTGAAAGGTTGTGGTTGGGTGGATGTTAACCCTTGCCTGCTGCCAGTAGTTTCCTTGGTTACCAGTAAGACTCCAGATTAAGGTATCTGTGAGCATCTGACCTTTCAACCGCAAGAAAATATTCAAAGCTCCTACAAAATAAATAAACAGTGAGATTAGGAAGTGTACTGCAAACCAATTTTGTCATGTGTCATACCAGAAGGAATGAGCATCTTCTTGCCTTCTCACCTATATGTTTCCCAAACATGTGGTAGTAGAAGGTAAAGCAGTAGGTGGGATTCTTACTGGCTGAAGAGGAGGAGACACTTTTGGTGTTTATGTTGAAAGTTGGGGACATCAGTCGGGCTTTATCTCCCTCCAGCCTGGGCCTGGATGTCTCAATGAACATGTAGAAGCCTGAGGGTCCACAACAGTCTAATTTTCACTTAGTGCTTCAGCAGTTAAGACAGTAACATTTACTTTATGTGAATCTGTCACCAATGGAAAGAAGAGAAACATTTTAGCTTAGTTAATTTTGAACAACAGACTTACAGTAAATCTCAGTGTTATAATAGAATTCATGTAACAATGCTTTTGTCTATTGCTGTTTGAACACATGAAGACAATGAAGACTGTGATTAACAACATTGAACTCGATGTGGTTGTAGAAGTTTTTAATCCTAATACTTAAGTTATATTACCAGAATAATTCCTTCTATTTTTTTATGTTTTTATTTAAAGGTGCAGTATGTAACTTTTTTATTGTTCATGTTTGTTAAAAATGTCACTATACCCTGAAAGCAGAAGAAGAGAGTGATAAGCTGTGAAAAAAATCAGGTCCCCCTGCCTCTTCCTTGTGCCCCTAATACCATTTATAAAAATATGTCGCTCCCAAACCAAAACCAGTCAACTAGAGCCAGGAGGAGTGTCTTTGCTCTATCATTCATAGCTGTGTATGCGCAGCTCACTTCCACACAGCGTGCACGCTCACCTGTCGTTCAAGCTGAAGCAGGCAGTGTGCTGCTGCTGCTGCTGCTGCTGCTGTGCTAGTGGCAGAGCAACAAACCAATATTACATGGAAACATCTAATTTTTGGAGTAGTACCTGGTCCAAAAACCAAGACAAGTAAACAAAAGATCTATGAAAGGCAAGCTTAAAATAGAGAATTAGACATAGCCCGAAATAAAACAAGGGTAAACATCGGAGCTGGACTTCATAGGTGGATGACCTAAAAGCTCTCAAAGGATTCAAAATTGATCCAGAGTTATCCACATTTCTGCTTGACCAGCAAGTATCTGCTTGATTTGTTTGTTTTTGATTTTTTTTTTTTAAATCAGCAAAGATACATTTACGGGATCACTTTTGATGGCGTAAATCTAGTATTACTCTGTAGCTTGATGCAGCACTGATGCAGTGATAATCTGATAATTTTTCCGTAAGAAAGTTGTAGCTGGATGGTGATTCATTTTTAACATTGCCTGCTAACTCAACCTCAGTATAAAAATTCGTCAAATAAATACGAATTTATTTGTCCCAACAAAATTTTTGGATCAGAATTAAATGCATTTACATTTGGAGAAATTATTTTATTGTGGGCTGCACCTGTCAAAAATAAACAGTAAATTAAATATTACACACATACGTTTATCCGCCGTAGTGGAGCCGTGGGCACCAGTGTTCTCACAGTGTGCATGTGTGCACACTGGTCTTCTCTGTGCGGTATGGAGTTAAATATGTTTCACAATTATTCAATCAAAAAACTCTCAAAAAACTTTTTTTATTGTGATCAAAACTTTGCGAATTGTAATATTTTTTTGTTTCATACAAAAAAAACTTCTCAATTAAAAAAAAATTGTGGTCAAAACTTTTTGAATTCTATGATTTAAAAAAGTTTTGTTTAAAAAAATATTTTTTGAAATTAGAATCATTATTTTTTTCCATGAAGTGAAAACGTTTTTTTCAGAACATAAACTTTTGCACGTCAGAACTTTTTGTTTGCAATTCTCAAACTTTTGGTTTTGATGCTCCCTCGTGTTCTGATCCTCTCTAGGAGCTGAAAGAATTGTTCTGTTCAGTAACGCCTACAAGCACTGTCCTGCTTCAGCTGCACTCTGCCTGTCGTACTAGAATGGGGAATTAGGAGAACGCCGATTTAATTTCATAACATAACACAGCAAAAAGCATGCTAAACATAATTCAAAATAAAACTAAATACAAGACACATACACACCAATTAACACTAAAAAAAGACATAAAACATGAATATCCTACTTCGGCCTGTGATCTAACAGCTTGTTTTTTCATTTTGCATCTGGAAGAAAATATATATTTTAGAGTTACATTGCCTCCCTTCATCCACTGCACTGATTATGTAGGTTAGGGTAGGGTAGGGTAGGGTAAGGGTTAGGGTTATGTGTGTAAATAGTCTGTATGTACAGTCTCTTGACATGTGTTTTCGAGATTAAGGTGGACCACTGGTGCAGAGGTCCAATGTGTTTTCCCACTTTAGCTGCAATGTTGGATAATACACACAGACATAAGCATTACATACGTTTCTTAACGTATGTAATGCGTTAAGATGTAATGCAGTATATCAGATACACTTGATATACTGCAGCGCTTTATGCAACTCGACAAAGGTGCACTGGTTAACGAATTCAACATAAAAACAGGCAAACCGTATTTGATGTAAGGTGTGTGTTCAACAGAAATTCAGATTCAAGAACTCTGGCTGAGCTACTGCAAAACAATATCAGTTCCAATCAAGCCTAGTATACACACTTTATCTAATGCTAACATTAGCTAGCATGATATGCTAACGGGGACCATGGGAAAGAAGATCTATAATTGTCGTCATAAATTGTGGAAGATTTCTTCTCTGAAAAAAGGGTGGACACTTTAGCAGCTGTTAAACGGTGTAATTTTGAGAGGATTTCTTACCATTCACATTCTGTCGTGTCAGTTAAAGTGGGAGACAGTCAGTCAGTCAGCACTAACCAATAGGGACACGTCTTACATCGTTTGTCTTTAGGCCCCGCCCAGGTTGTTCATGTTTCTATTAATCAAAACTCTTTGAGTTCAACCAAAAAAAGTGAGCATCAAAACCAAAAGCGATGGGAACTGGGGGTTTTGGGTCTTTGTGGGAAGTCTCTTGTCTACTGCTTTTTTGATCATCCACTAGATGATCCCAAGCAGGGCTGGCCCAACCCTCCATTGGGCCCTAAGTGAAATGTGGTTTTGGGGCCCTCTAGTTCTGCTAACAACGTGGACTGGATGCAATCAGTGTAGCTGATTTAATTTTATTTAATTTTTATTTTTCTTATGAACCTTCTCAAAACTCCTTTTCTTTGAATTGACATGTCTGTTATTGCCTTTGCACTGCAGCAGGGCTATTTAAGTTTTATACTGCTTTTATTTTTGGTTCCTAATGTAGCAAGTGTGTAAAAGTGTTTATATTTCACCCCAAATCCATCCTCATTATCTGTATATATTTGTTGTTGTTTTTTTGTTTGTTTGTTTTTGAATTGTATTTTATTTTGGTGGAGAAGCTTTCATTTTCTTGCTTCCTGTTCCCATGTCACATCCTGTGTGTTCCCACTGCCCTCCTTGGTTCGGGATGAGCTGTGCTGGGGAGAGGTAAGCGTACAGAGCTGTCTTTTGTTTGTGTATTCAAATATTCAAAAATGTTCTAAAAAGTATGCTTGATAAACTCATAAGTTGCTATATATTGTTGTTTAACTTGTTTATGTTTAGCGCAGCACTGTAGTGGGTATTTAATTCCCACGGTAGTGACATTTATTGAGTTTATTGTGCCAACATGGTTATTTTTGTTCTTTTGGTTGGTTAAGGTGTGTGTGGGGAAGCCAGAGCCCAAGAACTGCTGTGCTGAGAATATTTTTGTTTTAAACAGGTATGTGAGTTGCTTCAAAATGTTATTTTAATGTTAAATTAATGTGTTTAGTATATTTTCTTATTATAATGGAAAATTGTGGGACGTCCGGGAAGGCAATGGAGAAGACGGACGCATAATTTTGCTGCTCCGCCAGACCCACAATAAATAGCCTTCAAAGTAATGAAAAGTGATAAATGACTACTAAACTAAAAGGAAAGGGCTCCAGAGGACGGAGAAGGAAGAAAATACGGAGAAGAAAGATATGAAGGCTGGTAGAAAAGGCTCCAAGCAGCTAACGTTAGCCAAAGCTACACTGTTGAAAGCTACAGGAGATGCTAGCGAGGAAACAGCGATGCTAACGGAATTACGAAAACTGCGGCAGGAGAACACCGACTTATTCCGGGACTTGAAGAGCTCTCTAAACCGGGTACAATCATCCATGGATGACTTAAAGAAACGGATGGAGGGGCTAGACAGGAGATTGACTGAGGCGGAGGACAGAAGTATACGGCAGGAGAGAGCACTGGGACATTTGCTAGAAAGACAAGCTATCCTCACGGCTAAATGTGATGACATGGAAAACAGACTCCGCCGTAATAACATCAGGCTGTATGGCGTCCCAGAGGGAGCAGAAAAAGAAGACATGGTAAACTTTATCATAGAGTTTCTGAGTACTTCTCTAGAGTTTCAAGAAGTTGTCATTAAACTAGAAAGAGCACACAGAGCGTTAGGCCCAAAGCCTAAAGCTACGGTGGCGCCCCCAAGATCCATTATAGTCCGATTTCTGGACTTTAATGTAAAATAAAAAATGCTGTTACAAGCTTGTAAGCAAAGAAACATAAAGTATCAGGAGCACACGATCTATTTCGACCATGTCTACTCACCTGACTTGCAGAAGAAAAGGAAAAAGGTCCGAGAGGTAATAAAAATGCTAAAAGAAAAGAACATTATAGCCCAGTCACCATACCCAGCCTAGCTGAAACTCTTCTTGAATGGGGGGACAAAGCTTTTCCCCTCACTTCAAGCAGCACACTCTACACCAGGGGTGTCCAAAGTCGGTCCTCGAGGGCCGGCATCCTGCATGTTTTAGTTCTCTCCCTGGTTTAACGCACCTGGATCAAATTATGGCTTGTTAGAAGGACTAAGAGGAACATTGACAAGCTGAAAAGGTTGTTACTACCACCAAGGAGAGAACTAAAATGTGCAGGATGCTGGCCCTCGAGGACCGACTTTGGACACCCCTGCTCTACACTGAAAGATCTCGGCATTGAATCATCCCTGGAGGACAGAGAGATATTAGAAGAGGAGCTGACACTGGACGACTGAACAACCCAGGGAAAGAAGAGGAAGAGCCAACAGCTGAACCCTGCTGAGATCAGAGCCATCATCCATGGTGACAACAGAAAGGAGAGAGAGCTGTTGGTTGTGAGTAAGGTCACCATGTCAAGTCTAGAACTGGATGTAAGGTTAATGGAGAAAAACTTGTGAGGAAGAATATGGAAGACAACACAGCAAATTCAAAAGTGTTAAATGTTTTGGTGTTAGTAGACTTTGTGCAAAAGCAGAGTTAATTTTACTCAGAGTCACATTCTGTTTATGTAAGTCTGGGGTGTATATTATTAGTAGTTAAAATCCAACGTTAAAACAAACAAACCGCCCCAGAATCACAGATTCCAACCGAAGCGAAGCGACAGAAGCCAAGTCATTTCAGGACTATTTACTCTCCACATGTCTGAGTTATTTACTGCACTCGGTAAGTCATTTTTTTCTGAGATGGTTTATAACTATTATTTTGAGTTGAGCTCAACCTGTATGATAGACGTCACGTTCGCCACACGGCTCGGTGTTAGCATATTTAGCTTAGCATGCCGAATGTTAGCGGAGTATAAATGTTGGAAAAATATCGAGCCGGTTAACATTTAATGAAATTATTGGCTAACTTGAACAGATCCGTAATAATCTGGAGTATGTTTTTTCGTGATGTTGAAC
>NW_006800710.1:52183-55738 GCF_000485575.1 Poecilia formosa | reverse complement strand
TTTACATGCATATTGGTCAGATTTATCAACCTTTCTGGTCGATTTTTTTCCTTTGAAAAAATGTAAAAGGCTTTTTCACGTTGAGAGCATTATTCCCGTTGTCGTGTCTTCTTATATATGCTTTGCAGCATGTTTTAATCCTTTTATTGCCTTTTTGTATATATTAGAACCAGTCTGGTTGCAGATGAATCTCCAGTCGTCAGCCTAACCTCCCCTCCTGATCCCTCCATGGATTCTTCGAAGATTCAAGCTCCAAAAATGATTATGTAAGTGTTAATATTTCTGAAACTCCACATTTCTGTAATGGAGGCTTGTTGTTAGAGTTGTAGTAAAAATGTATTCCTTCGCTCCATTCCTTATTCTGTTTTTTTGTTTGTTATGATCCAGAGACCTACACTGGCTGTAGTACTCAGAGACTGAAGACTGTCTAATGCAGTAGAGGAGCATGTTGGTGTCTCCGGCCAAACTTCACGAACAGCCCAACAACCTGAAGACAGTCTGTTAGTGAGTGGACATCTCTCTGGTGGAGTGCAGAGAGGAACTGTCTCTTATGAACAGAAACAGAAACTGGATAAGAAATGATGGATCTGAATATCAGGTTGGTCTGTTATGTACTGTAATATCTGGCAATCCACCTGTTAAAAGAAAATTTACTCTCATATTACATGAACTGCATGCATTGATACAGGCTTTACTTTCTCCACCTTGTACTTTGAACAATTTCATGCATATTGTATTGTATTAAGCATACTGCATTTTGTATTGCCCAGCTGATATGCTAAACCTTTTAAAAAGCAATATGTGAATAAAAGTGACATGTGAAACATGCACATTATTCCACCTTGTAATATGTTTTGTAATTATGGTGCACATTTTGAAATAAATGCATTTGAGAAAATCATTGCCTCTTTATTAAATGTTTATTTTCCAAAGAATTTTTAAAAGTTCAACACAAAGTACCTATTTAATATTAATTACAAATAACTCTTAAGAAGTTAAAGAAGTACTCTGTGAGAGTTAATATTAAGATCTAACACTGAATTAGTGTCAGTAAGTGTTAAATTATTAACTCCAGCAGATTTGATATTTGACACTTTATAAGAGTTAAGATACCAACTCTCCAAAAATAGTTAAATTAACACTTTCTGGTGTGGACCCATATAGACACTTTAAAAGTGTTGAAATCAAATCTGACAGTGTTAATATGGGCCTCCTGGATTTGCTGTGAATGGACAATAATTGTAGAATAAAAGAAAAACAAGACTAGACCTGTAAGGGAGTATCATTTATCATAAAATATTGACTTAAATATTTAGATTCAGGCTATAACATAACTGTTGGAAAATAAGCTACAAAACAGTGAGGTCGGGAGAAGGAGGAAATTGGATGAAGCAAACTTTACATCCATGGCAGTGTGAGGACACTTCGGGGAGGCTTTTGACTTAATAACGTGTATGGGAAAACATAATCGGCATGCCGCCCCCTCCAGACGGGGTTTTGATGCCCCCTCTGGTGCTGCGCCCCTTTGCGTTGCATGCGCTGCATACCCCCTTGTTGCGCCACTGCTTACAATTAAAAGACGTCAAGCTACAAAAAAAACAGGTGCATGTAATAAAATCGGCCTAGAACTTTTAGCTTAGATTTAACATCACTAAACGAAAGGAATTCAGTCCATCTAAAAGTTCCTTGTAACAAGATCCAATACAGTAGAAGAAAGAATGAAAGCCTTCTTGCAGAATTCAGTCATAGCGAAAGGGACAGAAAGAAACATAAATTCTCTGACCGAAAAGTATGAGTCAACAATTCTCCATGCAATTGCGATACAAATATAGGTTGTCAGGAGTCCAAATATTGCATGGTCCATAAAAATTAAACAATGGGAGCTCCTTCAGGTAGCCAGAACAGGCCATTCCACTCTTGAGTATAAACCACAGTGATCTATTGATATTTTGGAGTCGGTAATGAACTGCAGAGAAGAGCGTTAGGCAGAGTCAAGCATCTTAAGACATTATGAAGGAGCAATCATATTAAAAAATATCTCTATAGTCCAACACAGACAAACTTTTTTCAGTTCCAGAAAGTAATGGAATGAATATCCAGCTAATTTATACCATTTCCATACAGCGAGCATCATTCTCTTACATTTTGCCAAAAGTATAGTCATGCTGAATTGAATTGAATTTATTATTTGTCACTGTACAATGTACATTGAGATTAAAGGCACCTCCAACAATGCAAACAATGTAGAAAATATATACAACATAAACATAAACATGGTGATATTTACATTATGTACAATATTAATCTGTTAAATGTATATAGATACACACATACACATATAACCACTATATAATTAGTGCATGTGAGCATTCAAGAAGCAGTTTTTGAGTCTATTCGTTTTGATGCATCTGCTTCGCCTCCCTGAGGGCAGCAGGTCAAACATGTAGAAGCCAGGGTTGGTGTTGTCCTTGGCTCTGCTGAGGCAGCTGAAGGTGTAAATGTCCACCAGAGAGGGGAGAGGATTGCCAATGATCCTCTTAGCTGCCTTTCTGACACTCTGGAGCTTCACCTTGTCTGCAACAGTACAGCTGCCTTATCATATGATGCAGTATGTCTGCAGGTTCTCAATGGATGAGTGGTAGATAAACAGGACAGCTGTAGTACGTTGCCATCATCAATGCGTGAGTGTGCATAAATGGATGAATAACTGTAGTGTGAAGCACTTTGGGGTCCTCTAGACTTGACTGGTGTTATACAAGCACAAAGTCATTTACCACTGCTGTAACGCTGTCAGTCCAGGAGAAGTTGGAAGAAATGAAAATGCCAAGAAAGTTAAGTATGTGGACGCTCACCATTGATGTAGGGAGGAGTTGGGTCAGTGCTAAGCTTCCTGAAGTCCATGATGACCTCGTTGGTTTTCTTGGTGTTCGGAGTGAGGTTGTTCTTTGAACACAGGGCTGCCAGATTCACGACTTCTCTGTAGGTTGCCTTATCACCCTGTGAGATGAGCTCTGTGGTGTCATTAGCAAACTTGATGATGCGATTGTTATTATGGGCTGGACTGTAATCTAGTGTGTAGAGGCAATGCAGGACGGGCCTCAGCACACAGCCCTGTGGGGAGCTAATGCTCAGTGTGTAGAGGAGAGATGGGGCCAAGACTCACAGTCTGTTGTCGGTTGGTGAGGAAGTCCAGAGGAGGAAAGCTGAGAGTGACCAGATCACTGATGAGTCTGTCCAGGATTATTGTGTTGAAGGCTGAACTGTAATCCACAACAGACGTAGCTCTGCTGTTGCTCCAGGTGGTTCCATGCTGACTGGAAAGCAACAGCAATGGCATCCTCTCTGGATCTGTCAGCACGATGTGCAAATTTGTGACAGCATAGTCTGGGGCAATATGCTCTTTAATGGGCTGCAAAACTTGATCACCAGAGCAGAGTGGAGTGCTTTCAGAGACAGCAGAGCTATCTCTGAAAGCACTCCACAATTATAGGAGTCAAGGGACTAAACAGGGCCACTGCTTAGTCCAATTTACAGTGGGTATGGAAAGTATTCAGA
>NW_006800710.1:41098-50581 GCF_000485575.1 Poecilia formosa | reverse complement strand
TATATCTTGCCCATTTTCCTGTGGTCATCGGGGCCCTGGGGGCAGTCACCCCCCAACTGGAGCAGTGGCTCAAACAGATCCCAGGAACAACATCAGACATCTCAGTCCAGAAATGTGCAGTTCTAGGCACAGCCAAGATACTGCGCAGAACCCTCAAGCTCCCTGGCCTCTGGTAGAGGACCTGAGCTCAGAGGATGAAAAGAGACCACCCGCGGAGGGTGAGAAGGGAATTTTTTTTATATATATATTAATAAAGTCATTTACATTCACCACTTATCCAATGTGTGAAACCCACTGTGAGGACAATAAAAGTGTGGCCAGAAGGGACAGATGCTGTGCCCCGGGACCGGTTCAAGAACACAGACTGGAATATATTCACTCACACAAACTTGGACCAGTATGATTTATCTGTACTGAACCACATCTCCACCACTATAGACAGTGTCTCTACACAGAAGCAGATCATCATGTATTCCAACCAGAAGCCCTGGATGAATAGGGATGTCCGTCTCCTGCTGAAGTAGACAAAAATAATAATAATAAAAAAGAACAATCTGGACAAATCAGTATTGCAGAATTACAGGCCGATCTCCAACCTCCCATTCATCAGCAAAGTTATTGAAAAAGCAGTTTTTAAACAATTAAATCATTTTCTAACAATAACCAACCGCTTTGACTCCTTCCAGTCTGGTTCTCGTGCTCACCACAGCACGGAGACGGCCCTTGTAAAAGTGTTCAATGATATCCATATAAATATGGACTGTGGGAGAACCACAGTACTGGTTCTGATGGACCTCAGTGCAGCTTTTAACACTGATGGCCATGACATTTTACTGAATCAACTGGAGAGTTGGGTCGGACTCTCTGGTCCAGTGCTCAACTGGTTTGAATCTTACATAAAGAACAGGAATTTCTTTGTTTCAATTGGAAACTTCACATCAGAGAGGTCAAAGGTCACATGTGGTCACAAGGTTCAAACCTAGGACCCCTTCTTTTCAATATTTATATGCTCCCACAAGCTCAGGTTAGAACAGGAAATAGGATTAGCTACCATAACTATGCAGATGATACACAGCTCTACATCACGATGTCACCAGGTGACTCTGAACCCATCCAATCACTGAATAGATGCTTAGAACAGATAAATGTGTGGATGTGCCAAAACTTTCCCCAGCTGAACAGAAACAAAACTGAAGTTATTATCTTTGGACCTAAAGAGGAGCAAACTAGAATCAATGCACAGCTTCAGTTATTACAACTAAAAACCAGCGATTCCTCCACAACCACCATCCTGCTGCTGCCTGTCCACCCTCAGTTGCCTGCTGGAACTCCTCCACCTCACTGCCCCAACTGCTGTACCCTCCTCTGCTCATCTGAACCCTCAAACCGTAAGCCATCACCAGGTTACACCATCATTCCCGTCATTATTCCTCTGCCTAACCGCTCACCCATTTCTCAGTTCCTCCTCTCGCCTGGTTCCTCCCTGCTGCCGCTGATCTACACCTCTCCATCCTCCCTCCATTTACACCTTATTGTTTAATAAATCTGTTGAACTGCGTTTGGTGTCCGTAGTTGTTGCTTCCCTTAGGGTCCTGGTACCTCACATTATGACACTGTCTATGTAAAGCCCCCCCGGAAAATGTCACAGTTCAACGAATCTATATCTAGGGGTGTGAGAATCCTTGTTAAATGACGTTTAACTAAAGTCCTACGGGGTTTAGAGTCCCAGTTGATGGCGTTTCAACTAAAAAACTAGAGGTTGGAGTCCTTGTCAAACAGTGTTTTTGACTAAAGTCCCAGAGGGTTAGAGCCCCAGTTAAATGACATTTAACTGAAGTCCTAAAAGGGGTGCGGGTTTTAATGTTTTTATCTTTTTTAATCTTTTTCAAAATGTCTCTCTTTCTCACTGTCTATTCAATGTCACATGCTGTTTTTATTTTAATTATGTAAAGCACTTTGTGTTGTTTAGTTATTTTTGAGGTTTTCTGTGTTTAGTCCTGTCCCAGTTCTGTCTTCCCCGTTGATTGCTTCCCAGGTGTGTCTCATTCCTTGATTACCCTCCCTGTGTATTTAGTTTCGCCTGCTGTCTGTGTTCTTTGTCAGGTCCTTGTCTACCACTGTCTAAGTTTGTTATTTGCTGCCACGCCTGTTGTCCTGAATGCTCGCCAGTGGAACTGCTAAGTCCTGGTTAGCCTAGCTCGCGTTTCCCAGTCTTTGTCAGTGCTACCGGTATTAGCTGTTTGCTACTCTGCCGTGCTGCCTGTTTTCCGGACTGAGCCTTTCAATAAATTCATCACTTTCATCTTACATCCTGGGTCTCAGCGTCCTCATCCTCACCATCAACTCCACATTACAACAGAAGGACCTGACAACAACCGGTGAGGAACGCTACTTCCACCAACATGGACCCGTCAGACCGTCGTTCCCTGTTAAGGGAGATCAGGAGGTACGACACCGAAATGGCCAGTCCGAATTCCCTGTTCAGCCGCCTCAACACCACCACACGTATGGTGGTCCACCTGGACAGGTGGATCCAATTTCTTCCTCTGCTTGGCTTGGAAGCCTTCTTCAAAGAGGTAGAGCAGGAACAGCAGGCAGTGGTGGCGGCGCTGGCTGCTAGATCTAATAAAGCACCACCGGCGCCTGCATCTGCCACAGTCTCCCCTTCTCCTGCCGCAGTAGCCTGCTCGCCCGAGCTCCCCGAGTCCGCTTCCGGAGCGCAGCCCCCCGAGCTCTCTGACTCCGCTGCCGGAGTACAGCCCCCCGAGCTCTCCGCCGGCCATCCTGCTGGTCCACCCGAGTCTGCTCCGTCCAAGCCAGCAGCAGCAGCAGCAGGCGCTCCTCCGGAGTCTCCGCCCCCAGAGCCTGCTCCTCCCGAGTCTCCGCCCCCAGAGCCTGCAGCCGGCCATATGGGGTCCAGGAACCACCCACCGCGGCGCCCACTGCGGCTCCTGCTCTGCCTCCTGTGCCGTGGTCACCCCCCGGATTGTTTGCGGCAGGTCCTGCCCTGACCGTTTTTTGTGTTCAGAGTTTTCGGTTTGGACTATTCTTTTTTTGGCCTTTCAATAAATTCATCACTTTCATCTTACATCCTGGGTCTCAGCGTCCTCATCCTCACCATCAACTCCACATTATGACACTTTGAAATGCCTTGCTGCTGAAATGTGCTATACACATAAAATTTGATTGATTAATTGAACATCACCTTCAGATCAGGAGACGCACAGGCCTACAGTACAGCCAGAGGCGAGCTGAAGAAGGGCATCAAGGACAACGAGGAGGCTGCTTACAGGGAGGAGGTGGATCATCTTGCTGAGTGGTGCGACATCAGTAACCTTTTACTCAACACTGAGAAGCCCAAGGAGCTCATTGTGGACTTCAGGAAGGATGGTGACCCACACCCACCCATTTACATCAAAGGGACAGCAGTGGAGCATGTGAATAGCTTTAAGTTCCTGGGAGTTCACATCTCCGTGGATCTCACCTGGACAACCAGCTGCTCCAAGGTGGTCAAGAAGGCTTACCAACGCCTCTTCTTCCTGAGGACTCTGAAGAAGAGCCACCTTTCACAAGACATAATGGTGAATTTCTATCGTTGCACCATAGAGAGCATCCTTACCACCTGCATCACAGTCTGGTACGGGAACTGCTCTGCTTCAGACCGGAAGGCGTTGCAAAGGGTGGTGAAAGCTGCCCAGCGCATAGCAGGAGCACCACTCCCTGCCATAGCGGACATCTATGGGAAACGTTGTCTCAATAGGGCTGGGAAAATCATCAAGGACTCCTTTCACCCAGCATGCGAACTTTTCACCCTCCTACCTTCTGTGAGGCGCGACAGGAGCCTCAGGACTAGAACCACCAGGTACCGGAACAGCTTTTTCCCAACAGCTATTAGACTCCTGAACTCTGCCTCCTGACTCCCATAAGTAATCATGGACTGAAGACATACACATGTACACACACACACACAACGCATATACACATGCACCACGAACAATTATAGATTGCATACTACATACACATTCTAGCAACCACCCATAACCTGTGCACTTCTGCTTACTGCTTATACATTCACCACAATCATAGTTTGTAGGTATTTAGTCTGAACATTAGCACTAATACTGTATATTATAATACTGTATAATGTGTGTACATAATACTGTATATTATAATAATACTGTATAATGTGTGTACATAATTTCGCTTAAGCATTTCTAGATGGATGTAAACTGCATTTCGTTGCCTGTACTTGGGACATGTGCAATGACAAAGTTGAATCTATCTATTGTTGAGAAAATACATTTAAAATAAGCTAGTTTTAAAACTTAACATGTCTTGATTCAAATGGCCTAAATTGTGGTTTTAAAATCAGTAATGTATTCTGGCCTACTGACCTTTATGTTACCTGTAGTTACAGCAGATGGTTTGCTAGGATCGTTTGAATGTGTGGGAAACAATACAGTAGAAGTTCTAGCATTTCACACTCATCTGTGAAAGGCCATAAACACGGCAGGGGTTACTGGCTTGAGAGAGGGTCAGAGATAGCTCCTGGTTGGAGGTGCAAAGATACGCCTTATTTGAATAAATTAAAGATAAGAATACACCTTTTACTATAAAACTTTCTACACAGAAGTTACAAATTAGATTTGCTCTTGCAACTCTCCAAAGACGTCTTTGGATGTCTTTGCTTTTCTTTCCTTATTCTTTCCATTTATGTCAGGTAAATGAATGTATTTCTCCGTTGTTCTGCAGTTTCTGTTGTAATTTTATGCGTTTTCTATTGGATTAAACTCTGTAATTCTGTGATGTCAACACGCATTGTTGTTTTCCTTGTGGCCACATGTGGCTCACCGGGAGGACCTGGGATCCAGAGGAAGAGAGAGAGCCAAACTTTTTCCAAAGTTAACCAATTTAGATATCTTTTCCTTAACTATATCTATCTATCTATCTATCTATCTATCTATTGCAACCAGTTATCCTGTCCCTACCACAGCATGATACTGCCACCAGCATGCTTCACTGTTGGGATTGTATTGGGCAGGTGATGAGCAGTGCCTGGTTTTCACCACACATACTGCTTAGAATTCATGCCAAAAAGTTAAATCTTTGTTTCATCGGGGCAGAGAATCGTATTTCTCATAGTCTGGGAGTCTTTCATGTGCTTTTTGGCAAACTCTAAGCGGGCTTTCATATTTAAGGGTTATGGAGGCCACTGTGCTCTTAGGAACGTTGAGTGCTGCAGAAATTCTTTTGTAACCTTGGCCAGGCATGTGCCTTGCCACAATTCTGTCACTGCGCTCCATAGGCACTTCCTTTGACCTCATGATTCTCATTTGCTCTGACATGCACTGTGACCTGTGAGGATGCCAGAGCACAAATCTGTATATTCACTTAAATAGGTTTGTGCATATCATAATTAAGTCCAGTCAGTTTAATTGAGCACAACTGGACTCCAATGAGGGAGTAGAACCATCTCAAGGAGGATCAGAAGAAATGGACAGCATGTGAATTAAATGAGTGTGACAGCAAAGGGTCTGAATACTTATGACCATGCAATGTTTCAGTTTTTCTTTTTTAATAAATTTGCAAAAATGTCTACATTTCTGTTTTTTCTCTCAAGATGGGAATTATTTGTTAACAAGAAATAATATGAACATTTTTTTGATTTTAGAAAATGGCTACAATGAAATAAAGAGTAAAAAGTTGGAAGGGGTCTGAATACTTTCTGTACCCATTGTATGGGCTCCAAGATGAGAAAACCTCACTGTTGGATTCTGCTGTTTGAGTGTTTGTGTGAGGCCTCCTGTTCCTCCAAGGTTCTTTGCTGCTGACAATGAGAACTGCTGTCCCACAGCTGCAGGAAATTCCTCATCAAGAGCTGCTGTAGGTTCATTCAGCACCTGATAATTAACCTACAGTCCCCTCTAGTCCCCTAAGTCATTGTGTGATTTTTTTTGTTATATGTTCTTCAATACCTGTGCCCACATTTGCCTATTTGTCCCCTGTATTTGAGGTCTACCGCCTGGTCCAAGTGGTCTGAATCATTCCTGTTACGCTGCCAGTGTGTTGTTCTGTGGATATCTTTGGCATTAGGTCCACGCTGCTCAGTATCCACCTACCTCCCTACTCTCCAACGTTCTACTGTTTTGTGGCTAATTTTTGGATTACCTCCCTGGTCTCTGATCCATGCTCATCTAACCTCATTGAACAATGTACTAGCAGAACCCAACGTCTCCTTCCAAAGCTTGATCATCTAGAACTTCATTCAAGAACTTACCTGACGACCTTCCTTAACCCTTGTGCGTGTGAGGACTGAGGCAAACATAGAGGACTGTGCCAAATGGTACAAGTTTTACATGTGTGGGGTCGGTTGGACCCCATTTGTAGAGACAAGGGATATCTAACACTGTCTCACTTCCAAAAGCCGCTGATCCAGCTCCTGATCACATCTCTTGAATCACACATTTCCCTTCCTTGACTTTTTTAAATAATACTTCATTTTGGATTTTTTTTTAAATATCACAGGAAAAACTGACAGGAAAAAATCTGTTCAGGATACAGCAAAATTCAAATAATGATGCATACCTAAATTAAAATACATTTACAACGATATTACACAACAACAAAAAGACAAAAAAGACAGGATTGGGGAGGGTAAAGTGAAGGATTAAATAAAAATATATATGAATCAGAGATAAGGTGGTATTGGTTTGTACTGTGGTATTGGTTTGATTCTGCATGTACAATAAACGGTTTCCCACAACGTTGACACTGAGACCAGAAGGGATATTCTCTGGGTTTGTCCTGGTGTTTCCTACCACTGGAATTTTTTATTTTACTTACTAATTACTTACTAAAATAAATGGAAGTCAATACAAAGTTCTCAGTTGGATAGAGAATCAATCTGTCTGTGTCTGTGTTTGTGTGCGTGTGTACCTTGACTTGAGCCGGTGTGGTCAGAGCTTGGTCCTGTATTCGGTGTGTATGTGGTGCCCTCTTTGGTGCCACTCTGTCTTATCCAGTCAAACTCATCTGACTTGTCTTGAGAGAAAGAGCATAACGCCTCCTCCTCAAAACTACAGTGGAACTCCCCTAAACACACACAGACATACTCAAATATGATCCTAAGCAATGAATAAACATGCTTTTTATCACCTTCCTAAAATAATGTCACTTTTTACCAAAAGTGATCCCTTTTAATTGCCAAAAAATCACTTTTGGTAAGAAAAAAAAATCTTAGGTTATTTTCATGGGAAGGTGACGTTTTTACAGGATGCATCGTTATGATAAATAATTCCCTCCTTGCACATTTCTTCTGAACCTAAGGAAATATAAAGTTCCTTATTTTTTATGGAAAGCAACTATCTAAATAACCATGTCTTATGTTAAAGTAGACTGCCCCCTAAGCTTAAAAATTGGGAAAAAAAAAAAAAAAAATCAAATATTGGAGCCAGCTTAAGTGATCATGAAATAATTTGCTTGCCAAGAAAAGTTGAAAAGATGACAATACAGTTAAACTGAGACCCTAAAACATTACAATAAAGATTAGTGTAATAAAGCTTTTAACATACATTTCCTAAAGTCCTAGACTTTTCACAATGTTGATGATTAATTTAATAACATAAACCCAGTATTGTAAATTTGTTTATGAATGTGGCCAAATTGAATGTGGTTAGACTCAGAGATGAATAATTTTGATAAATACATTATAAGGACCAATAAAAGAAGACACGTTTTTTCTTCTGGAAAAAAGTAATAACCCCTTCAAAATTAAAGAATACAAAGTTGGAAAATCAGGAAGGAGGAATATTTAAATGTATCTCAAGAAACAAAATTGTTGCTGCCGATTCAGATCACCCATGAGGGGCTGATTACTGCCAATCATCGATACCGATCACATGAAGTGGCTGTTCATTTTTTTGATTTAGCTATAAATGGTACTGGCTATATGAGCTGACAAAATGGAAATATAAAATTACCTAATTTAGACAAAACCATGCAAAAAGACTTGCAGGCACAATGCACCAAGTATTCAGTCCAAAGGACTGAGAGCAATAAAACTTGCCTCCTGGCTCTGATTGGTTGTTTCTGACTGAGCAGTATAACTCTGCAGAATACAGGGAGGAGGCAGAGGAGCTCCATTTGTTTCGCAGATTATCTGTCTAATTGTTAGGACATAGCAAAATTGTAATACATATGTTTCGTACTGCAGCTTTAAGCAGATGTTCAGTGTGAGAGTCTATAGTCTGGTAGCGCTCAAGTGCTGCTAGGTCTGTGAAATATTACATCTTAGAATGAAAATGACAATGATTGGCAATCACTTAGTAGCACATAGCAGCAGTTGGTGGGACCGCAGCATCTTCCACCTCTGTTTTACCTGCAGTTTGGCTGCTCTGAATGTATCTTTTTCCTGCAGAGAGCCTTGATATACCCATATTCCATCAAGTGTTTGTTATTTAAATGTCATAATAAATTTGTTGTGTTATGCATTTTGACATGCCTCACTCCCGAGGTATTTTGTTCATCACAACACACAAACTGCCCCATTCATTCTCACGAATATGCGGGTCCCGTCGCGTAGAAATGCACCGTTAAGGAGTTATCGCCAAAAAACGCGCGACAAAAAAATCGCGCTAAGTATTGTGAAAAATCAATCCGCGCAAATTGGGTATCAAAAGACACGGGAGAGCGCTCTGATCACAAATATCACATGTGGACGCTACAGGCTGCAAAGTATAAGATACAGGTGATAAAAAGATAGTGATTGCCAATCACTGATCCATATACTTTTTCATGGAAATCGGCCAATTATGGTCAGTGGCCAATCGATCGGCACACCACTAAAAATTTAAGATATCAACTAGATCAGGTCCCTAACACACATATACAGTACATACAGGGATTAACAAAATGAACAAACTGGTGCTCTGTTTAGCAAACCTGCTTCACTAAAAGTTGGCTCAGTGAGCAAATCCCGGAGTGAACCACAGTGATGTGCTCTCAGTGACAAAGAGACGAGGTGAAATCTTGTTATAAATAAACAATGGTCGGACTTGACTTGCATTTCCTGGTCAGTGGCGTGAGAAGTTAGTCAGAGCAGTTCCACTTAGCATAGTGATTTTGTACCAAAACATGACAGATACCAAAAACATTTCCGTCATATTCTACCTAAGTGGCTGAATCTCAGAAATGGCAGCAAAAAAAAAAAAAGACAGAAAAACACACTCAAAAATCTATTCAAACCACTCTGGCCCCAGCTAACACTAGTGATGACAGCAACATCCATCCATCCATCCATTTTCTGAACACCCTTGTCCCTCAGTGGGGTCGGGAGGGGTGCTGGTGCCTATCTCCAGCTAACGTTCCGGGCGAGAGGCGGGGTACATCCTGGACAGGTCGCCAGTCTGTCGCAGGGCAACACAGATATTATGAGGATTTATTTAGTAAAATAGCAGCAAATTTCATAAGCAAATTTGCTTATGA
>NW_006800710.1:34303-41088 GCF_000485575.1 Poecilia formosa | reverse complement strand
AAAAAAAAGACAGAAAAACACACTCAAAAATCTATTCAAACCACTCTGGCCCCAGCTAACACTAGTGATGACAGCAACATGGCAGCGCAAATAAGACTGGGACCTTAGGGTCCTGGGTTGTTTTTAGGTTTGTTTATTATTCTGTGTTCTTTAGTTTCTTTCTTTGATTAGATCAGTCTTGTTTCTGTTTTACTTTAGTTTAATTCTTTCTTAGTAATTCTAGTTTATTATGTTTATTTCTTGTCTCTAGCTATTCTTTGTTACTCTGGTTTAATTGTGTTGATTAGGTCTAGTCATTTTTTAGTGTTAGATCCATTTCCCAGTCCCTTGTGTACCCTCTCTCACCCCATGTGTATATTCTCTCTTTCTCCTCAGTCTGTCTTCTGCTCTCTCCCCTCACACCTGAAACCTGTTTCTAATCAACCAATGTTCCTTGTTCATATTCTTCAGTAGGTGTTTTCCATTCAAGTTTTAATGCTAAAAGCAGAGGGCAGCAATAATTATATAAAAAAACACATGATCTTTGAGATAACTAAAGAAATGTCTAATATTAGAGATATATTATTGTTACAGGGGAATGTTTTAGTGATGCTATTCAGTATTTCTGCCACAAATGCTGATGACAATATATGTTGACCTGTTTTATGCAATACCAAGTATGAATTCCCATACAATTAAGAGGGGATTTTAAACGGTTATTGGATCCACGGTTTCTGTAGACTGTTAAAGTCTACAGAAACTGTTCAAAATTTTATGAAAACATTTAATGTAGTAGACCCATGGAGGTTATTATCTCTCACTGAGTGGTAATATTCATATTTTTCACCAGTCCATACTTCTTACTCCAGGACAGACCTCTTTCTGTTTAACTCTGAGCTGTTACCAAATGTAAACCCAAAACAATGGTTTTATCAGATCGCTGCCCAAAAAGTTGTAAAAAAAAACAAACTTTTTTACAAGTTGCCTTTGGGTGTAATGTCACTGAGAAATTCAGACTTATTAATACTCTGTTGTCAGACAAATACACGAGTATTCAAGTAATGAAGAAACCCATTGAATGGTTCTTAAGCATCAATGACACACCAGACATGGTAAAAGGTACAATTTGGGATATGCAAAAAGCTTATTAACAGATGCAGCTGATTTTGTGGGATAATTTTACTAATAAAAGAAGGGATAAATATTCCACAATTATTAATGGGATTATGGAGTTTAGACAGGTAATATTTGATCTCTTGAATATAAAGAAACAGTTTCTTCAAACAGAACTCCCTTTGCTGTGAACATAAGACCTGGGCTGATGAGCGAACTGGTTCCAGCTGTGAGAGGAGAGACCAGAAAGCAGATTGGGGAGAGTGACAGAAACAGTTACTGCAAATGCTTGTTTTTGGGGACAGATACTTACTGAGATGTGGGTTAACAGGAGCTGCAGAAGAGCAGAAAAAAGTACAATCAGACAATCTGCATAGAACCAGAAACATTCAAATTAGTTTGGGATTTATTTTTTATTTTGATCTAACATTAACTTGTTTAATCCCAATTTTATTTCCTGCAAAATAAGTGCATGCATTTCAATCCTTGGACCTCCCTAACATATAATATTTATGAATCAATGAGGCAAACTCAGGTGAAAATGTTATGATGAACAAATCTGCATCTGGGAGGACATTCTCCCTGACCTTGACCCTGTCCTTAAGCTACTTTCAGGCGTGGCATCATCTTGTAGTGCTCATTCGTGTATATGCCACACTTTGTGGAAAAAGTCGGCTTTTGCGTGGGTTTGGAGGGAGGGGCTTTATTTTATTTGTGGGAATGACAGTGATGTAGAAGACAACATCTCGGTGTTCTTTCAGGTCTGGAAGATCTAAAACAACTGATGGTTTAAGCTGTGTGGGAACAGCAAAGTATATAGAATAAACAGGCAAACAACTGACACAGCATAGAGCTGTCTATGTATAATGCTAGGGGCAACAATTGTTGACATGCTTACATTTACTTTTCTTATGATTAAAAGATGAATGAAGGGATAACAATTTCTTGACATATCAGTATCAGACCCTTAAAAGTACATATTTACCAAATATTTTTATTTATATTTGTTTATTTAAATATTTTACTGACTTCCTCTTGTTTAGGTTTGTGACAGACATTTACCTCCAGTGTTACAGGCAGGAAGTAAAGAGGACTGGCCATGTGACCTTTCACACTAGATACATGAAATTGATATTGCTTCGAGTAGACACTCTATTATTTTATTTTAAAACTTAAATTAGCAGCCAAAAGCCAAAACAATTATTTCAGAGTTTCCAGCCAGAAGTTAGAAAAAATGTCTGGCAGCAACTGTTGCCAGTGAGATTAAGAAAGTCAAAACCTTCATTGCAGAACTGCAGAACATAGAGTTTTGTAATGATGTTTGCATTTACTCTCAATTACTATGCTTGTGTCTCTGCTGTGGCCTGCTATTAACTTTTTACTATCAGGAACATGAACAAGTTACAACATATTTAGGCCAACATTTTCAATTAATCTTGGTTTACTTAAATAAGTTAATTTAAGGTTTGGGAGCAGTGCTATGTCCAAAGCTACACCTCTAATTTTCCAAGTAGCCTATTTATACTCAGATCACCCATACTGCACATTCTGTTAAATTACTGCAACCCCACCTTCCCTTACACTCAACCATTTCACTTTATCTCCTTCATTCTTTCACCCTCTTTGCTTTTCCTTCTTGCCATCTCATCCCATCAGCCTCATCCCATTTCCTTCTTTCCATTCAATAGTCCTCATTCTTTCTGTCAAGTTCCATCTGGGTTGGTCCTGTGTGGGCTTTGAAAAATATATGAAACCCATTTTCTTGAAGATTGAACCCCTACTCTGAGTCTTCATCTCCCAAGCCACTGGCATTCTCCCCAGCTGACCGATTCTTTATTGTAGTTCATCCATTGCATCATCCCTTTTCTGCAATAAACCTTTAGTCTCATATCTTTGTGGTGTGGTCGTTGGTATTGAAAGTTACAAAGAGGCTTAAAGAGAAAGTTAATGTTTTGTGATGTGGGCATCGCAAAGTGTTGTTCTCAGTCCTATGTACAAGTAGTGGCAAGATTTGAAATGATGCATATGAGTAAAGCCTGCCAATTCTGTCAGGAGGAATGAGCCAAAACTTCAGCAAACTATTGTGAGAAGCTTGGAAAGCCGGTAACACTTTATTTGAAGGGGTGTGCATATGACTGATATGACACTGTCATAAACATGACATAACACCTGTCATGAACATGAAGGAGTCTTTATGAATGTTTATGACAGTTGTCATAAAGTGTCATTCTGTAAATAATGACACTTTTAATGCAAAGTTGATCTAAGAGTCCATTAAAAGTCACAACTTTGCATAATTTTGTAAATAATGACAATTTAACGCAAAGTTGGCATTTTTAGTGGACTTTCAATGCAATTTTTAGATCAACTTTGCATTAAAAGTGTCTATTTACCGAATGACACTTCATGACAACAGTCATAAACATTCATAAAGACTTCTTTATGTTTGTGACAGGTGTTATGTCAGTCTTATGCAAACCTCTTCAAATAAAGTGTTACCGGAAAGCCAAAAGGTTTGACCCAGGTCATACAGTTTAAAAGACAGTTATCCTTGATCCAATTGTATATAAATTTTTGAATTTAATGAAAGTTACAAAAAAAGAGAAAAAATCACAGGAAAAGAATGTGTATGTTTTCTTTTTATTCAGTGTATGTAAATATCTGGTTTCAACTGAATGTATGATTGAATGTAATTGTTTATTTTCTGTAGCGTTCTTGAGACAACAGTTGTGAATTGGCACTATATAAGTAAACTGAATTGATTGCATCAGCAAAAGAACAAAAGAGACAATAGCAAACAAATTTAGTGTCTGCTTTCATAAATATACAGCACATATGCTGATCATGCTCCTAAATACTGGCACCATGATGTCTGAATGATTTGCAGACTGTGGGTGTTGGTTTTTGTATCTATATTTAGCACATTTGAAAAGGAGGTACAAACTGACATGCAAAGATGTCTATCACTGGCAATGAAATTGATGTTGTTTAGAGTAGACATCCTACTATTTTATGGGTGTCTCCCCATAGACACCTATATGTCTATGGGTAGACACACATTGTATCTATGCTATTTAGAAACATAGCTAAAATGTCAGAAGACTTTGCTTCTCAAACATTTGGAACATTTAAAGAATCTGATGGAAACACAAATATATCTTGATTTACAAGCTACTTCTGCCCTGTGAGTTTTGCTGCATTTGTGTGTGAATTTGAGACTCTCCTGACATCTCAATACACAGATGTCTTTTTTAAATGAATGATCAGCAACCAGTCAGATAAATTTCTTGCTTCAGTCAATCATTTGAACGGTCTCCCACATTGGCTGAAACCTATGTTTCATCCAATCACATCAACCCATTCCAACAGTGCTGTAGCCATGACGAAGCACAGACAGTTTAGACCTCAGCCTGGCTTCTGACAGCGACAGAGGAGCGGTAAGTGAGATATCTATATTAACACATTTAGTTATTTATCCCCATGTTATGATTATTAATGTTGAGCGATTTAATTGTGCAACTATCAACACAAGCTAGCAATCTTGGTGAGTAAGCTGTGTTACCGAGCTATGCTAGTTCTTCTGCATGCTAACAGTGTTGGGCTAGTATCTTTCCATATAGTTGAATTTCTTGTGATTAATCCAGGGGTGTCCAAAGTCGGTCCTGGAGGGCCGGCATCCTGCATGTTTTAGTTCTCTCCCTAGTGGTTCTCTCCTCAGCAAGTCAGTGTTCTCCTTAGGCAGGGGTCCCCAAACTACGGCCCGCGGGCCGGATCCGGCCCGCCATGTCATTTGGTCCGGCCCCCTGAACAATGCCGGATCTGGCCCGTCTCCTCATACCAGAGAGCATTCAGTGGGTTTTTTTTTCATATATTGTATTTTCTGGTTTACATGTGGATTTTTCTTCAACCACCAGGGGGGCTCTTGAGCAGATGTGAAACTAACTTTCCCTCAATGGAATATATACTAGTCAGTCCCAGTCACCGTTTCACTCACGGTTTTTTCCATTTGCATTCTGGGTAAAAATCTATCTAAAAGCACGAATGTGTCGTTGCGCCCCCGTTGCCCCCTCCCCCCGTCGACAAGAATTTTCTAAGGTTTCTTTCTCCAAAAACTAAGACCGGCCCTCGACCAGAGAAAGGAACAGCTATGTGGCCCTCACAGGAAAAAGTTTGGGGACCCCTGTCCTTAGGCCTCTAATGAGCCATCATTTGATGCAGGTGTGTAAAACCAGGGAGAGAACTAAAACATGCAGGATGCCGGCCCTCCAGGACCGACTTTGGACACCTCTGGATTAAAGTAACTGTTTAACAGCCTGGTTTTGTTTCCCCAAACCGAGGTAGCAGCTCAGGCTTTTGTGCAATTATTGGTGCGGAAGCTGTTCTGAGACCAAGATAATAATAGACTTTGAGTGCTTGATTTGTGCAATTGTGAATTTTGAGACTGTTTTAGTTTCATATAATGCTACTTTGAGCTGCAGGATTACTGCAGCTCAAAGCTGACTTTGAGTAGCTCAGGATAATTGAGCTGCAGGTGACTCAGCAGATGACTCATTTTGAATCTTTGTAGATCAGGCCCTTTCCCTCAAATATAATGAAATTTTCAGATTTTTTAAAGTTTTAAAACAGCAAAAAAATACTATCCGTAAAATGATACATCAAACACAGAAATATTGTTATAATTAGCAATGTATAAGACAATAACGCACCGCTGTATGTGATTGTGCGTTCAGAAGCATCCCCCTCACCGTATCGGGTGATAGGGGTGAGACGCACCAGGTAGGATTCAGGTTTGATCAGTTCTGTCAGGTTGTAAGTCAGCAGCTGCCCCTTTTGGATGGGTCCACCAATAGGAATCTCTTGCTCCCACCAGCGAGTCTGATCCATCTGAGACAAACACAGAAGTAGATGGAAAAAAATGTCATGGCCTTGAAGAACTCTAGATGTAAAGAATTTCCCATTCAATAGTTCTTGTTGCAACAACTTACAGCTACGTACATGATTTTTATCATCATTTTAGATTATAAAGATTTTAGATAATATTTTTATCATCTAAATGTTATCATTTAGATGAGAAAAGCAAAGCATCTAAATGCTGAAAAAAACATTTGAGATGTTTTTAACATAATTTTAGATGTTTTTAATCATCTAAAAACATCCAAAAATAAATATTTTTACTATCATCTAAGGTAGAACAGAGACAGCCCTAGATGCATTTACATTACAGATATCTGCAGCCACTTTCCCTCCTGACTTGTCCCTTCTTATCTCCTAAATTAAATTAAAGACTGCAGTATGCAACTTTTATGAAAAATATTTCAATACATATTTAAAACTGTCAGTATGTCATGACAGGATGGTATGAGGGATAATCTGTGAGGAAAAAAAATTGGTTGTTTTTGATCAGAATGGTACATTACCTCAAACACCAATAGCAGCTCAGGGAGGAGTTGGAGGAGATTGAACTTTTCACAGATTATCTGTCTCAGAACAAACTGTCACAACATGATGACAATATTAACAAATATGGAAAAAAAAATTATTTATTTTTTTGTGAAAGTTACATACTGTAGCTTGAACAAAATACAACCCTGGAGCATTTTTTGAGAAGTCAGGATTGCTTCATATTAAAAAATTCCCCTCTCACCCTCCGTGGGTGGTCTCTTTCATCCTCTGAGCTCGGGTCCTCTACCAAA
>NW_006800710.1:14306-34293 GCF_000485575.1 Poecilia formosa | reverse complement strand
ATTTTTATCATCTAAATGTTATCATTTAGATGAGAAAAGCAAAGCATCTAAATGCTGAAAAAAACATTTGAGATGTTTTTAACATAATTTTAGATGTTTTTAATCATCTAAAAACATCCAAAAATAAATATTTTTACTATCATCTAAGGTAGAACAGAGACAGCCCTACAAGCATTTACATTACACCACTGATACTGATTTCCACAATCCATGGTTGTTTTGTTAATAAAGACTTATTTTTGTGCACTTTAACCACGGCATGGTTTCACGTTTTTGTTACGACCCTGAGCCAGTCGTAACAAACCTATTTGCACACAGTATGCAGATAGGTTGCTTGTAATATTCACTAGCAGTAAATATTGTGCAAGTGAATTGTCCATTCAGGATTGAACCAAAGAAAGCAAGGCAGTTGCAAGCATTTAAAATTGACGCTTTTGATGGATCAGATAGACTCAAGAAATTGTAACAGCAGCTAAATAAATGTTTTGTCATGGAGCCCAAAATTCGTGGTGGCGACCCTGCTCCTGATTAAACTTATCAGAGACTTGCTCTGTACTGAGCAAATCTCTAATAGCAGATGACTTATCTGCCACGTCCATCTGCTAATTGTACTTAATATTGTACAATAACCGAAAATAAAATGTAACTTCTACCATGAACATAGATTACTACAAATTAACCTGTGATTACACAGGTTAATTTGCTACTGCTACTTCTACTGCTACTGCTACTTCAGGTGGGCACCATAAGTAAGACTCATAATTGTTTCCACAGTAACCCTGTTAGGAGTTACTGTGGGACGTGCAGACGTTTGTCGTTTATCTATGAGTGGCAAAGTTTGCTAAAATCCATAGCAGGTACACAGGCACACCCACGTGCAGACGTTTCTCTGCACGTGACGTGATGCCTGGTGCATTTTAGGTATTGCCAACCATAGACATAAAAAAAAGAGTAGGTGGTCATGGACCGCTCTTCACTATTGTGACGTGACGGAGGGCCGCCATCTTGGAGTGGTTGACTGCTCCACTCAGAGTTACATGTTTGGCAGGCGCAATGACGTATCAAAGCATTTAATCAATAATAACTCTAAATACTGAACTGATTTTCACAATGTTTTGCTGCAAATCATAATTATCATAGCTACACATACAAGGAGATTGGGGGGGTTTTCAACTGGAATGAAGTGTTTGCTTTATATTTTATTGGAAAGTGTTCATCTGTGAAAGGGGTCATGTTGTCACGACTGAAAGGCCTATTGAAAATACTTAAATATTTAAATATTCTTGGTGGAGTTAACAGTAACTGTGTAAAACAGAAAAAAAAATTCAAATTTGATGTATGATGAGAATTTTACAAACCACACAACTCACAAAATTTTATATATATTTTAGTAACATATACATAATTTTAGAAATATGCATAACACATATATGGTAGAAAAGCAAAAACGATTAAATAATGATTAATACTGAATAATATACATTAGGCTATAAATATTTATATGCACAGGTATATATGCATAATATAAAAACATTTTTTTTCCCGTAGTGAATCTTTCTCTGATCAGACTCTTCCCACTTCTTTCTTCACATCTTTGTGAGGAAACCTTCAAAACACAGGAGACTGTGATGTGCATGGAAGAATTTTTCTGCCATAATCCAAGAGCACACATGTCTGAAAACAGGATTTCAGGTTTTATGATCTCAAAACTTTGAATACTTTTGCTTAGATTTTCATTTTGTAGGATTCATGTCTTCTCAAAATTTGTAATGCTTGTACTCAAAACTTCTCGCACTCACACTTAGGTTGCGTTCACACTGCAGCCTGAAGTGATCCAATTCCGATTTTTGTCAAATCATATTTTTTTGCCATGGCTGTTCACACTTCCAAACAGATGC
Source organism: Poecilia formosa (assembly GCF_000485575.1). Lineage (NCBI taxonomy): Eukaryota > Metazoa > Chordata > Actinopteri > Cyprinodontiformes > Poeciliidae > Poecilia > Poecilia formosa. The sequence goes on along the minus strand of NW_006800710.1, from coordinate 32,395 downwards.
GACCTGTATGTGTTCTCCAGTGTGAATGGAAAATGACCTAAAAGTTTCCCGCATGTACTGTAGAGGGTACATAGCATCAGCGTTCTCAGTGTTTCGCCAACCAAAGAAGTGCTCAGTGTTTGCAGAAGTAAACATGGATGCTCATGGTGGAGCATAGCTAACACAATTGAAGTTGTTGTCTGACTGCAGCAGCATATTAACAACTTAATCCTCATTGTAGTCTGCCTTGGTTATTTTTCTTCCCGTTTGTGCATATTGATAGGCAGAACAGTGGTATTTGTTCAGGTTGGATGAATAAGACCTGGACGTTGGGTTCCATTTGAATCGGATACGCATCAGATACATGATCCGTATCCAATTCGCATCAAATGGCCTGGGTCACATTCAAAAAGAATCAAACCTGTGTTGTTCAGACGATCATGAAAATATTGGATACAGGTCTCATTACGTCATAAAAATCGGAATTGGGTCGTTTCAGGTTGCAGTGTGAACGCAGCCTTAGTCTCTGCTTGGAATCTGCTCACTTTTGAAAATGCCTTTTGGCACCATCGCCTGGCAATAGAATTAAAGTCTTGAACTGGGTAATTTTGTTTCCTTCTAACAGGTGTGCCTGTGTACCTACTATGGTTTGTCGCAATCTGTGCCACCCACATAATATAAAGAGTAGACAGTGCATTGCCTGCTCTGGTGCAGGAATTATGGTGGCCATCTTGGAGCGGTCGTCCCTCTTACTTGGCTAAACTAAAATAGCAGAAGAAGCCTCAGCATTGCCGGTTACTTTTGTTCAGATCGACAGACTACTGACCTGAGATATTGGGGGTTAACATTTCACAAGATGGACATATTACTGTTTATATTTTGTGAATAGAATATTACTATACTGTATTTATGTCCACTGACAAAATGCCAGCTAATATTAGCTATAGTGCTTGGTGTAATACCGGGATTCAGCCCCCGCTATGAAGGCTAACCAAGATTTTGTAAATCTTAAAAAAAGTTTTAATTATTCCCTAACATTGAAACATTGATTTAAATCAGTGGTGCCCAAAGTGGGTCCTGGAGGCCGGCATCCCGCATGTTTTAGTTCTCTCCCGGGAGAGAACTAAAACACACACACACACACACACACACACACACACACACATATATATATATATATATATAAGGAGAGGGAGAGAGAGATACCGTAGTAATATTCTATTCACAAAAATATAGACAATAATATGTTCATGTTACTTGTGAAAATCTATCCCCGGAGCACTCATGTCAACAAAAATATCCTGAAGTGCTGAGACAACTTTTGCTGTTTTGGTTTAGACAAGAAGAAGGGACATCTGCTTCATGATGGTGGCCATATTTCCTGAGCTGAGCAAAAAATAGGGGGTCTACTCTTTATTAGGATAGTATTGTTGCGAGTCATACTCCTAATAGCCTAGCTGTGACAGTGTTGCTTAAAGAGATTGTACATTTTTATTCATAGGCTGTTCAAGTAAAAAGGAACACTAAAGTATAAAAATTTCAGGTTTCTTGTCTATAAAGTATAAGCCGGAGACACAAGTTAGCCTGGATTGCAGCTGTGAGATCCAAGGATATCACATTTAATCAGATATCAGCAAACATGTGTGTTTGCTTAATGTATTTTCATAAAGGTATGTTAACTATTTTATGTTTTGTTTCACTAGTGTGTGATGCTATAGTTAGCATTATATAGTTCATGTAAGTTTTGAATAGAAAACTTCACATTTGTCTATTCGAATGGCAGCTTAACAACTGTTGGGAAGCTGGGTTTTGGGTCTGTGTGGGTTCTGTCCTCTGTTATCCACCAGAGGGAGCCAGGGAGTTGCTGTTCCACTGGATGGTGGATCTGCTGCCTTATCAGACACATCTGCAGTTGATCTACCTCATCTGCCAGAGTATAAGAGGACCAATTGCCAGACCTCCAGTGTCTGAGCATTTACCTTCAATGGTACTCCAAGTCACCAGTGTCCTGAGCTCTTCTTGTTCTCCAAGTTTTCTTATTATCTTAAACTTATCTGTTGTGGTTTCCTTGATCTCTGTGGCTTCCTGGATAAATCTCCTCGTGCCACCCTTGTTTCTCCTTATGCCTTCAAGACTCTCTGTAAAGAATTCTGGTTTCCTTCCCTTTACTAGCAACACTCAACTCCTCTTGTTCTACAACAGCTCTGCGAAACCCATCCACTCTCCAGCGACTCCATCATCCAGCAGCACCTATTAGATTGCTCCAAGAATCATCCATTCCCAGCTTCAATATTGCTTCTCATACAGGCTCAAGCCTCCACTCACCTCCCCCTGGCAGATCATCTTCATCAAAGTAAGATCAACATTAATAATTTCCAGTGGTGGAGAAAGTACTCACAAAATGTACTTAAGTAAAAGTACAAATACACAGACAAAAATGTACTCAAGTAAAAGTAAAACTACCACATTAACATTTGTACTTAAGTAAAAGTAAAAAAGTACTGGCTTTTAAAAATACTTAAGTATTAAAAGTAAAAGTACTTGCTGAATGCATTACCTAATGGCTAATATCATTAAGTGAACTGATCGTATTTAATTTTATTACATCAGTAATGTGCCATTTTAATAAACAATGCCACAGATAAAGCATGTTTGTATTATGTTTACTCTCTGTAACATAGTTTAGACTTAGATATGTGATTCTATGCAGCATAATTTCAGGGATGGAAACATCTTGTCTCCTGTCCTAACATAGCATGAACTTCACTTTTTTTTTTTTTTGACACTAGTGGCTTTTTAAAAAATCCAACAGAAAGGGGGTGGAAAGAAGGTGGGTGGGGGAGGACATGCTACCAAGGAGCCACGTAGCAGAGATGTAGTCAAGACCACCTACCCAAGACCAAGTCAAGACCAGCACCCGCGCTACATGACACAAAAAAATTAAGTTTTACCAACCAAAATTGCTTCTCAAATTGATCTGAAAGATCCACATCCCCATAAAACACCTAGACATTAAATACTTAGAGCTGAAATAAATTTCATCAGCAAAGATCCGTCCAGAAGAATCGGATCGTTCCTGAATTTCATATCAATGCAGACTTTGGTCACAGCGTTGTCCCATAAATGCAACACCTCAGTCAACACCTCCACACAATAATTCAGCGCATGAGTGACAACTTTTTTTCATTGCAGATGCAACATGTGTCTCAGTCAGTACAGCTAGCTTTGCTAGCATCATGCCCACAGATCTTACCTTTCTTTAAGCTTTCCTTCCAAGTGACGCTAAAAGTTGGACAAAGTCCCCACCGTCTGTGAAAGCGAAGCGCTGCTGATTTTACATGTCGCCATATATTATGATTTATGCAGCGCTATTATATTTCTGACGATTAGACAAACATCTTCTCCCGCTCAGAGGAAACCACTGCGCATGTCTGGAGCTCCGCGTGCGAGTAAAGGTGGAGGCGATGGGTGACAACAGACACTAAGTCACGTTATTGCTTGGAATTTACGGCGCCACCTTAAGACCCTGAACGTCACATTTTAACGGAAAAAAAGCGCAACGCGACTTGGATGTAACGAGTAACGTGACGGTTTTGTAGAAATGTAGTGAAGTAGAAAGTACCCATTATTAAATCTAAAGTAAAGTACAGATACACGAAAATTGTACTTAAGTACAGTAACGAACCACCACTGATGATTTCTTTCAACTTCCCCGCTCAAGCTACTCACCTTCTCACCGCTCTGATTCCAGTGTTCCTGTTTGCTCCCGTCTCCAGAACCCCACATAAAGATGCACATTTTATTATTCACTATTGTTCAATAAACTTTATTTATTTTTCCATCGGCCTCCTGAAAGTGTTCTGTATATGGGTCAAAGACGTACATAAAGCCATGAAAACAAAAAAAAGGACAGAAGACAATTTGTAACGGAGTTGATACAATGCAGCCCTCCTGACAGAGGCACAAGATAGGATTATTGTGTAAATAAGAATGTTCTCAATATTGAATAACTAAAATGTGCATTTATCACGTAAGCTGTTTCTCTCTAGCTCTCGGTAAAGGTGGATGCTTTTTTTCCTCTGCTCCCTCCCTACACACCTTCGCCCTATTTGCTCTGTTTTTGTGTTGCTTTTTTGGAGCCTCTCTTTGCACATCCTCTGAATCTACACATTTTGGATCTGGTCAACCAGTGTCTCAATGAAATTGATTAAATTTTCTCAACAAAAGGAGTGGGCAAAGGATAGCCCACATGTCCTGCAGGGACATACCCAGCAGGATCCTGTATTTATTTGGATTCATGATAACAGAATTTATGCTGTTCAGAGTGGGTAGATACCTGGGATATTGACAAATTTGTGATGGATTAGGCCAGTGGTTCCCAAACTTTTTCTTCTGCACCCCCCAGTGGTTTCCAAACATTTTCTGCGCCCCCCCCATGGATTACAAATGGCTGTCTGGTTGAAACGACACGTGTGACGGGGGAGGGGGAGGGGCATCGACTTTTTTGGGGGCAAAATGAATGTACGTAGCTGATAATAGACACCAACATCGGTAGCCTACAAGGTACTTGTTAAGCTTAAGGTTCTGTATTGATATTAGCTAGTCATGTCATAGCCCCCTGCAATGACACGGTGCCCCCCTAGGGGACGTGCCCCACAGTTTGGGAACCTCTGGATTAGGCCAAATAGCCTCCAGCTGGCTATCTCAAATCTCCTGGAAGATATGTAAACAAAGACCCTATTTCCTATATCCTCCCCCCCTTCTGAAGACATCCGTGCAAACGTATTACTGGACACTTAAAGGACTTGCTCTTAGATAATACCACCGTATCACAGACTGTGCCTGTACGGCCTTACTGCAGACGCATCTCATTGCCACAGATGCACACTCCCTCATCCCACTGCCTTTACTGGGTCATGTTTGAATGTTGCTATGAGAATGTTGCTACATGTGCCTATTTTTTCCTGATGTGTACTGCACACATCAGGAAAATTGTGGGAGCAGGCAGACAGAGAAATGTCTGTCTAAGTGGAGTGGCAAGAACCATTGCTCCAACAAGAGAAATGTCCCTTGAAACAAGAGAGGATTGTGAAACATCTTGAAGAAGGTAACTCTTCATGCATGGTTGCTAAAACTGTGGGCTGTTCAGTCAGCTGTATCCAAGATATGGACTAAATACAAACAGCATGGAATGGTTGTTAAAGCCAAGCGTACTGGTAGACCAAGAAAGACATCAAAGCATCAAGACAAACAACTTAAAGCCATTTGTCTTGAAAACCGAAAAATTACAACTAAACAGATGAAGCATAAATGGGAGGAAGCTGGAGCCAATGTATGTGACTGAACTGTAAGAAATCGCCTCAATACAGGAAAGTTAAACGAAAACCAGTATTGACACCTAACAAAAGAACAAGACTGGAATGGGCTAAGGAGAGGCAATCATGGACTGTGGATGACTGGATGAAAGTTATCTTCAGTGATGAGTCAAGAATCTGCATTGGACAAGGTGATGATGCTGGAACTTTTGTTTGGTGCCGTTCCAGTGAGATTTATGAAGAGGCCTGCCTGAAGAAAACAACCAAATTTCCACAGTCCTTGATGATATGGGGCTGCATGTCAGGCAAAGGCACTGGGGAGATGACTGTGGTTGATTCTTCTATCAATGCACAAGTTTACATTGACATTTTGGAGAGTTTTCTCATCCCTTCAGTTGAACAGATGTTTGGAGATGATGAAATAATTTTCCAAGATGACAATGCATCGTGCCATAGGGGAAAAACAGTGAAGGCGTTCCTTGGAGAAAGACACATTTAGTCGATGCCATGGCATCACAGTCACACTTTTTTCCTCAGAATTGAGTGACTCCATATTTATTTCCCTGTGCTTGGTCGATAAATGTATCATTCACTGACTTCCACAATGTTTTCTCTTCATTTCTTTGAGTGTTCCTGAAAGCCAACAAGTTGCACTTTGAAATGACCTTATTGTATCATGTTTTTGATCTGAGTTTGTTTTACAGCATGAAATGTCTGAATGGGTACTCATCCAAGACTGGTGATTCCATACTTTTTGCCAGGGGTTGTATACATCTTCAGAACCCTCTCAGTATTGTAGCTACTGTGATGACTGATTATTTGAGAGGATGCATGTGTGTAAGTAAACAAGGATGAAACAAACATGTAAAAGAATGCTAAGTTTATACAAGATTCCAACTTTTCATGCAAGATTCCAACTTTTGCTTTGTTTCTGGTTTCCAACTGCATAGAGCAAGAATGGCGCACTGCAGCTCTCGAGCTACATGTGCCTCTGATGGATCCTTTGCGGCTCTTTGATACTCAAATTTCCCACACTCCTTGAAGGGTGCACTGGCAAAAGCAGTGTAACATGCAGTGCAGGTTGTGAAATTCTGCTAAGCTAGTGCTGCAAGTCTGCAGTAGTTATCAGTCTAGGATACAGGTGTCAAACTCCAGTCCTGGAGGACCACTCCCCTGCAACTTTTAGATGTGCTTCTGCTGCACCACACCTGAATAGAATAAATAGGTCATTGGCAGGACTCTGGATAACTTATCTACACAACAAGGAGGAGGTAATTAAGCCACTTGATTCCGGGGGTTTTGTACCTGTGGTACATCTAAAAACTGCAGGACAGCGGCCCTTGAGGACTGGAGTTTGACACCCCTGTTGCAGGAGGAGAGACTTTAGGTGATAGATGGAAGCTGAATCATAAGAATAAAATCTGTTTTCATGGCAACAGCTTTCATCAACAAACTGGTTTTGATCACATTAATGCAATCAATGCTGAGCGGTGATGCGCAGAGTAGAGTGGCAGGCTCATGGATTTGAGATATGGAGCAGTTTTCAACAGCCTCAGAAAGAAAAGGATTCCTCTGAGAGCTTAAATGAATAACTATTTATTAAGTGTTTAACTTTACTTTATTTGTTTAATCTTTGAGTGAGGTTTAATTTCATATTCAAAAATTTTAAAGGTATTAAATTGAATGCCCTTAAAAACTGAATATTAATGTTCAATATTAATGTTTATATTAAATACATTTATATTGAGCAGATGTGAATCCAGGAAGGTTTTAAAGAGGGTTAAAATGGTGTCAGTGATAATCTTGGTGTGTCACATCAAGATAATGTTTAAAGTACAGTGTAATTTATGCAAACATTAGAGGTCAGCACAATACTCTCAATTAAATAGATAAATCTGAGTAAATTGTCCTCCATGCTTCAAAAATGTTCTGCGTGAGACTCTTCCACATCTGCTAGCAGTGGTGGGAAGTAACAAAGTACAAGTACTTACAGTCAGCTGGGCAGACAGAGCTCAAAGTTTCCTGTATGTCTTTTTAAAATAAAAATTTCTCATTTAAATAGGCTTTTATTTTATAATTAAACATCAGATCGGGTTGACATTTGCTGGTTTTGTTCTAGAGGTGTCCCTCTCCCACCCAGAAGTGAGAGAAGTCGCTGGAAACAGAGTTTTTCATCATTGCTTAATGTCCCCAATTATTTCCGATACAATATTTCTTTTTGCAACTGCATAAATACAAAGTCTAAACTTGAAGCCTCTGGAAATCTACTTGCAGTAGATCAAACATGAACCGGATGTGAGCTTTTACTCTGAAAGGAGCTTGTAAATTAGGGTGTTGTAACGTCTTGTGCTGTGGTGCACGTGAAAATCGAGTGTGGACTGGCTTTACTGTCATTTTCTAAGAGGCAGCTAGCTTTACCACAGTAAACGGAGAGCTGCGTCCTTAATAGCAGATTTATTGTGGGAAACCAAGAGCGGCGGAGATATCAACGGCTTATAGCCCTTTGCGCCTTATATATGTATGTTTCCAGTTTTTCTTTTTAAACTTTATGGATGCGGCTTATTGTAAGGTGCGCTCTATAGTCCAGATAATATGGTACCTAAAACCTTGGTCTTTCCTCTGGTACACATTTTTTTTATATAATGTGTTGGGAACTAGGGTTTTTGCTCCTTGTGGGGATTTTCTGTTTGTCTGCTGTTTCACTTATCCACTAGATTTTGCCTAGAGGCTGCACTACATCGAGGGCATGTCTGCTGACTGGAGCACCTGTTATCTATCACCTCATAACCTAGGACAGGGGCCACCAACGCAGTGCCCGCGGGCCCCTTGTTAGTTGCCCGCGGGGCAAGTTCTAAAAATAGCCATTGTCATTAGGGAGCATTGCCAAATAAATTATTTAATTTAATATTTTTACATTGAAGTAGTAAAATTTGTTTATATTCAGAATTTAAACAAGCTAATTATTAAAAACATTTAAATGTAAATTTTTATGCATAAATGTTATCGGAGGGCAGCAGCGCCTGCAGTCCTGCTGCTCCCTCTCTGCCGACCTTAGAGCAGAGAGCAGCTCTAAAGTTTTTTTTTTACTTGTAGTAAAACAAAAAAAAGAAGAATTTCTGAAATTTTAATTATCGAACCCTCTTTGAAATTAACAAAATTGTGGAGAAAAAATATATATATTAAGTGTCAAAACATCTTGTACGTGGCGCACATCTGAGTCTGTGGGGGTCAAAGGGCACCCAAAGCTTAAATCTTATTGGTCCCTTTGCTTTTGTTTATTTGGCGGTTTGGCGCTTTTTCTGTAAGCTAAAACTGAATGAGCGCAGTTTGAACCTCCCGTAGTTCTAGGAGCGGTTCGGATGCCGGTTGAGCTTTTTACCGTGTTCGGTTCTGACGGGTCGCCGGTTCTGAGCTTCTTTGATGTTTCCCGAACCGGAGAGTTAGCGGGTCACCCGTTAGCTGACATCTGCCGCTCCTACTTAGGGTCACGCTAAGACTGCGGGTTAAACAATTTAATCTAGTTAAAACGTTTCCTAAAAGAGTAAAAACTGAACAAACATTGTTGCTTCACCTTCTCCTCCTCTGGACGTCTGACACCAGAACCGGGGATCAACATCCTCCTCTTTCCGTGGATCACAGGTCAGCTTCGCTTCCATGTCTTTATTTGTATTTAGCATCGTTTGTGTTAAAAAAAAAGGCTTCGCTGCTTTAGTGGTTTAAGTTTGCGCTGGTTTTGTGCGATGCGCACATGATGCGCTCTTACAGGTCAGGTGCAGGGATCGTTTTGTGCTACCTTACAATCTGTCTGATATTTTTTTCTCGACATCTGGTGTCAGCCAGCAGATGTCTCTGCACAATTTGTTAATAGTAAAGAGGGTTGGATAAAAATATACAATAACTTTTCTTTTTTTATTTAAAGGAAAATCTCACAGTGCGTCCAACAGCTGCAATAATCCGGACTGTCAGTCACTTGTGGGAAATTTAGAATCACACAGAAAAGCTAAGACAGGGAATCAAACTTAAAACTGAACTAAGAACTTCTGATCACATAATAAATTAACCATAGCTGCCATGGTAATAATTACTGATAACTATTGTGAATACTCCCTAACATTAATATGATTAGACGGCATGTATTATTGTTATAAAGGGTGAGCCAAGGAAAGTAGCCCTTCCTGTTGCTCTGGACCCGTGAAGTCGCTCCCAGGCTGCAAAAGGTTGGTGACCCCTGACCTAGGAGTATATGAGGAACAGACTGCCAGCACTTGGATGCCTGAGTGTTTGCCAATTATGGTGCTTTCCGCCCCTCTGAGTCAGCTCTCTGAGTTTCTCTGAGATGATTTCTAGTAATATTTTCCTGTTGCCTCAATCTCAGATGTTTCCTCATGACGCCGCGTATTTTACCCACTGGTTGCCTGAGTCCCTCTCCGCCTCTGCTGAAGAATTGTTGACAGTTCCTGGTTTTACAGCTGGCAGTCGGATCGCTCCTCGCCTCTCCTTTCAAGAACTTACCTGTCCACCCTCCAACGTGGCCTCTACTATCTACCTCCAAATAACTTGCCGTCTGGACCTCACACTGGAACCTGGATCATCTCAAGAACCCCTACAAAGAGACCACAACCCTGGAGACCCCAGTAATTCCCCCCTGGCGGAAACACATCATCACACCAAGTAAGGTCAGTCAATTTTTCCTCTGAAGTTCATTTGTCCAATATCCCTTCAACTCACCATCTCTCTCCCTTTGTCTTCAGAGTACCAACAACTCAGACTTACATCCACAGGACAAGAACCACACAATTTCATATTTTGTCATTGTCAAAAAAAATTTTTTTTCCATATTTGTTAAAGCTGTCGCCAAGTTGTGACAGTTTGCTATGAGAGAGATAATCTGTAAAAAGATCAATCTCCACCTCCTCCCATACTACTACTGTAGTAGTACTCTAGTACCTAAAGTAATGCACTGTTCCAGCCAAAAAACAGAACCAGGAGGATGGTCTTAGTGCTGTCAATCATCCTCATTCACTCACTGCTAAATGTGCTAATGGTGGAAAAACTTATCGTTACAGGAAAGTAGTTCATCTGCCATCATAGGCAGTTTTGCTAACTAAACTGAGCATTCACAACAGGCTATGCTAGCTGTAGCATGGCACAGAGCAAGGGGAGTGAGGAGGAGCAGCCACATGAGATTGTGATTGACAGCCCTAAAACCCGCCTCCTGCCTCCTAGCACTGGGAAAAGGCAAAGGAAATACATTTTTCACAGATTATCTCCCATGGCATACTGTCACAACAAAATGACAGTTTTAACAAATATGTAAAAAAAAAAAAAAAAACTGTTACATCCTGCAGTTTTAATTTCACTTAGGAAAGAGCAGAGCTTTCCTAAGTGAAATTAGGAATGCTTTTCTAATTAGAAAGGATGTGGGCTAGAGCTGCTGCTGACTGACTCATCTGTTGTTGTAAGATCCCTTTCACAGCAGCATCCTTTGCAATATGTTTTCAGTTTTTAACTGTTGGAATGAAGTGGCTGAAAATGTTTTTGTTATAGTTCTATTTGATCTCAGCTTCAAATGGTGATTAAATTTTCTCTCATATCTTGACTTTCTAGTGAGTTTCTTGGTAGTAAAAGGTGGTAAAAGGTACAGGTACAAGTTAAATATGAATATGTTGGTAATTTTTTTCTTTTAATAATAATAATAAATTTAATTTATAACACACTTTTCATTAATAAAAATCTCAAAGTGCTACATGGTGGAGCTAAAAACAAATCAAATCAACAATAAAAATAATGACAGTCATTTAAAAGTGGAGTAGGTTTGTCTAAAAAGAAAAGTTTTCAAGTCGGTTTTAAAATCGGACGATAATTGCAGGGCTCTCAAATAGTCTGGGAGAGAGTTCCATAGATGAGGAGCAGCCACAGCAAATGCCCGATTACCCATAGCTCTTAGCCTTGATTGAGGAAGATGGAGAAGATTACAGGCTTGGGATCGTAAGAATCTAGAAGTTGAATGTGAAATAAGGAGGTCCTTCAAATAATCCGGTGAGGTTCCATATAGACAGTGATGAGTGATAAGTGCAATTTTATATTGAATCCTATAAGTTACAGGAAGTCAGTAAAGCTTGTAAAGAGTAGGTGAGATGTGATCAAATTTACGAGCTCTCACTAGCATCCTGGCAGCCTGAACATACTGAAGCCTCTGAAGGTGTTTTCTGTGGACTTCAATAAACAGCGAGTTACAGTAATCGAGCCTGGGAGAGACAAAGGGATGGATGAGGGTCTCAGGATCAGAACGGGAGAGAGATGAACGAATTTTGGAAATATTGCAAAGATGAAAAAACAGGTTTGAAACAGGTGCTTAATGTGATTTTCAAATGTGAGATGAGAGTCCATTGAAACTCCAAGGTTTGTAACAATGGAGGAAATGAGAATGTATGGTCCAGAGAATGAAATACTCGTCAGAGTCAAGGATTGAACCTGGCAAGGCATTCCGATCGATATGGCCTCAGTTTTGGAACAGTTTAACTGAAGAAAGTTATGGTTCATCCAAGTCTTAATCTCCTCCAGGCAGGATGTTAGCGCAGTAAGTGAAGGTGATCCTGTTCTAATGTAAAGTTGTAAATCGTCTGCATAACAGTGGAATGAAATGTTATGCCGATTAATAATTTTACCTAAAGGCAGCATGTAAAGAGAAAAAAAGCATAGGCCCTAGAACTGAGCCCTGTGGGACACCACAGGACACACTAACAGCCTGGGACTTGGAGTTGCCAAGGCAGACACATTCCAGCCTATCAGAAAGAAAAGATTGAAACCAATACAGGACAGATTCACCCAGACCGACTTCCGCATGAAGACAATGTAGGAGAATGTTTTGGTTCACAGTGTCAAATGCAGCAGTGAGATGAAGGAGGACAAGAATGGAAGTACCGCCAGTATCAGCAGAAAATGAGAGCATCATTAGTAACTCTTAGCAGCACAGTCTCAGTACTATGAGCAGGATGGAAACCAGACTGAAATTTGTCATACAGAGAATTTCTTTGAAGGTGGCGCTGGAGTTGGGCAGCAACTGCCTTTTCCAGCACTTTAGGAAGAAAAGGAAGATGAGAAATAGGATGATAATTGGAAAAGGAATCAAGGATCCAAATGGGTTTTTTGTTTAGAAGGGGTTTAATGATGGCAGTTTTAAGAGACAGAGGGACATGGCCGGATTTCAGGGATTTATGTATAATTAGAGTAATTAATGGGCTTATCACAGTGCAATTTGATTTTATAAGTGAGGAGGGAAAAGGATCAAGTGCACAGAAAGAAGGTTTCATTCCCTTAAGGAAAATCTCTACCTCGCTTTGAGCAACGTCATCAAAGCTCAAAGCAGTTCAACCCAAAAGGCACAGAAGCAGAGGCCAGTCGGGAATCGGAGATACCAAGAAACTGGGATCTGATTGAATTGACTTTGTTTTTGAAAAATAACAGAAACAAATTGCATTTTTGAGTCATATCTTCAGCATACATTTGTTTGTGGGGATTAAAGAGGTGATGTAGAAAAAAACGGCTTAGAGTTTCCCAGACAGCTATTGATAATGTTGGAATAATTCTTGGACCGCGCTTTCCTGAGGGAAAAGGCCTACTCTTTCTGATGTTCCCTGTATGCCTGTTTCTGAACAGAGAGACTGGATGATCTTACACGTCTCTCAATGGCACGACCAGTGGTTTTCATATTCCGCAGCTCACTAGTATACCAAGGGGATGAACGGGAGAAAGACACCAGTCTCGACTTAAGAGGAGCATGGAGCTCCAAAAGCTCCTGGAGAGATTGATTGTAATAGTTCACAAAATCACTGGTGATTAATCAGGTGATTAACAACAGACAGAGAGTGAAGGTCAGAGGACACAGCCTCAGTGGAAATGTTTTTCTGATCACGGAACTGAATAAAACGTTTTGTGTCCGGAACAGACAAACTAGAGGGAATTTCTAATTAGATGACACTATGGTCAGAAACACCCAGATCATAAACAGATAAGTTCCTATATTAAGAACTGGATAGAGAAACACTTTACAAATGTGAAAAATTGGGTGCAGTTGATTATGTTTCTTGGTAACTTTGAAATCAACTTAATAAATCCAAACAAAGATACAGGGGATTTCATTAACACCTTGTACAGTATTAGCTTATTTCCAAAAATCACAAGACCCACTAGAACAGGGGTCTCAAACTCCAGTCCTCAAGGGCCGCTGTCCTGCAGTTTTTAGATGTGCCACAGATACAAAACACTGGAATCAAATGGCTTCATTACCTCCTCCTTGTTGTGTAAATAAGTTACCCAGAGTCCTGCCAATGACCTAATTTTTTCATTCGGGTATTCCATAAGTTGCAGTGCAGTTACCCTCCAGGACTGGAGTTTGACACCTGTGCACCATTATAACAGTTCACAGTGCCACATTGCTTGACAATGTCTTTCCAAATGATTTAGAAAGCAAATTACAAAGTGGATTATTAATAAATGACATCAGTGATCAAGACTGATGAATGTATAGAAGCAAAACTGGAAATTAATATACAAAGAAAAGGATGTTGATAAGGCTTATGAGGAGTTTTTGAGAGCATTTATGATTCTTTATAACAAGTTGTTATCATAGAGTTGTTATCGTTTTTACAGTGTTTTTTACACTGTAAAAAACAGAGGCACAAAAATAATCAATGGGACCTCAAAACATTTCTGGAACCTTTTTGGCCCCCTGACCTCTGCAACCCTATTCCTATATTATGCAAAATCACAGATAAGCAGTTAAAACTATGCTGAATATAGTGCAGTATTAGTTTATGTATGATTTGAGAGTCTCACCTGCCTGATGCCAAGCCGATAGGCCACAATTCGATCCACAGAATTGGGCTCCATCTGAGTCCATTGAAGTTTGAAGCCGTAGACTTGAGGTCTGGTCTGCCACAGAGCATTGTAGGTATCATGATAAAACTCTGGTCTGTAGGCTTTCCCTGAGGAGATGTAGGGGTTATGGATCAGAGAGGGGAACAAATAGAGACACCAGTTAAACAAGAAGACACAAAAAATGTATGAAAAAACATTTGGGCATTGTTGAATTTAAAAAACCCAGCCTACCATCTATTTTCAGTGTGACATTAACACAGCTGTGGTGGATCTGTTAGATTCAAGGTTCTCTAGTGGGATGCATTTTAAACAGGTTATCACTTCTGAACTTACATTAAGATGTACTTTGTTGATCTCAATTTGTAAATTGTTATCAGCCATTTCTGGCATGAGTGGCAGTGAATGCGTCTGCTGCTCCCCAGCTTTTTTCAAGTCTTTTTGGTAATTTTATTGTTTGAAGACTTTGCCTTTTCTACATACATGCCAGTCATTTATTAATTCAGTCTCTTATTCACTAAGCTACCTAGCACCCGTCTCTGTTTTGTTTGAACAAAGATGATCAGTTTACCTGCTGCCACCATGTCTCTGGCAACTATTTGGTGCTGTTATGTGTGTACTAGCTTGATGTAATGTCCTGTTTGTCCTATTTGACAGTGACAGCATTGCTGCAGTACTCTGCTGTTGACCTTTATAAGATCTGCTTACATATGCATGGGTCACCACCATTATTTCTGTTTCTACACGACAACATTATCCATCTGCCCCATCGGAAATACTCATCGATCTTCGGATGTAATGGTTCCAACTCCATTAAATCTAAATCTAATAACTCCTGAGAGTTAACTGGACAGTTAACTCTGTCCAGGGGACAGAGTTGGAAAAGGGGATTCCTTCCCCTTTTCAGAGGACATTGATTTGCTCTAACTGAAGGAGGAACAGTTTATTCTGATCTCTCTTGTCCTTGCTGATAATTCTACCTGTGAGTTATTTTAAAGACAGTTTTTATAGTTAAAATTACATTATTGACATCATAACTGGATTACTTCAAACCTAAGGACTGTGGGATTTTTTTTTTACTTTTTACAAGATGCCTCTGGTCGACACCGAGAACAACAGCAACAAAGACTCCAATCAGTAGAAACAAAGATTCATTTTCTGGAGAGGACTACTGAGCTCAGGTTTCCACCCAGGTTCGACCCTCCACATATCAGGAACAACCTAATCCAAAACAAACTGACAGAACATCAACTGGAGTCAGAGTGACTGGCCTCCACTCCTTCATTGAAGTCACAAAACACCTCTGAAGAAATGTCTTCTCCAGGAGCAGAGTTTGTCAAATGTACAGATGTACAGATGTACAGATGTAAATTTATTCTCCTTCTTGGTGATCATATAGCAGACTTTACTTCATCTAAGCCACATGGCTCTGACTCCCATGAGGATTCACCATTCTGCGTTTCTAAGGTCTGAAATCTGGGGTCCAGCCTTTTTTTTTTTTTTTTACATCTGTCTTCCTCCAGAATGCGTCTGGCCCCCCAGTGCAATGAATCATGACATTGCATGTCCAGATCACAAGAAAATTCACAAAAAAAAAGAAAAGTAAAATACAGTCAAACCTCACACTGATCCACTGATCCCCACTCTAAAGCAACCTTGATGTCAGGAACTATCTGCCACCAACTCACTTAAAATGGCTCTTTTAAATATAAGATTTGTATTAGCTGAAGGTCTATTCATAAATGATATGTTCTTGACAGAAACATGGTTGGATGACAAAACTGAATCACCTGTACTAATCTAATCACCGTCTCTTAGTTACAATTTGTCAAGTGAGTGTAGAAAACAAAAAAGGAGGAGGGGTGGTCTCCATATCTAATAATTTAATCAATTCTTATGATATCCTCTTAGGTCATTTGACCTCTTTTGAATATTTAGGTATTCAGGTAAAAGACTGTAAATGAAGTTAAACACTAACTTTATGTGAAACTCCAACATATGTAGAAAATTTCTTTATTGACTTTAATTAACTTTTATCTCTTCTTTACATAAGTCGCTGTATCTCTTATATACAGCAACTTCAACATCCAGCAATTATTGTATGTTGAAGTGTATTTTACACTTCAAACAGTGTAAAAAACACGTTTTGACAGGAAATAAGAGTAGGCTTGTCTTCAGGCTTGATAAGCCTGAAGACAGAGGGGCAAAAAAGCTGTGCGATATTCTTGATCATTTTGGTCTAATTCAGCATATTAACCAAGCAAAGCACAATCAAGGTCACACACTGGACCTCATTATCAGTAAGGGTGTGGATATTTCCAATGTCACTGTAACTGATCTCACAGTGATCATTTCACTGTAACCTTTGAAAGCACACTCAACATTGACTTGCTTAGCCAAACAGCTACTATCACAAAATGTTCTTTCATAGAAAACACAGCACAAACTTTCAATCAAATCTGATCTGCCACCGTTCCCTCAAGCTGTAGCCACAGGCATAATTCCCAGGGGGTCAGGGGAGTCCAGACCCTCCCAATCTTGAAAAAATCTAGAATTGTTCTACCCAAAGAAATCATGAAAGAAACCAATATAAAAAAGGAAATAGAAACAAAGAATGGAATCTGCCATTCATCTAAGAAAAAAATAAGAATCTTTAGGCTCCCCTACCCCACTATTGTTAGAACCGCTGAGATGTGGAGCTAACTGTTGGCTGAGGCTCTGCAGTACTAACAAAAAAAACCCTCCCGTAAGTAAATACTTAAAGCAAAAGACATGTAACATGTTTGATTTACTTTCACTGCTCAATAGGAAGAAACACACTGACAATAAACAGTTCGTTATTTCATTACTTTGGCTGAATCTGGATAAACTGCCACCTTATGCTTTGGAAATCAAAACTAGCAAAACTGCTACATTGCTTTCCTAAACTTAGCTCCTTTTTCTGTCGAAGGTAGCCAATATTTCAATTATATTTAACTCTCTAACTCTTACTTTAATAAGAAGAGTTTGAAACGGGAGGCAGCGGCTGAGCGTTAGCACTGGCCGACACTTCTGTATGGGAACCGAGACCAGATGGGCTTATAGCAGCTGGCAGTAAAACAAAATGAAGTATGCCTTTATTTCTTACCATCTTCAATGTTGAGCAAAATAAAATAAAATCTGAATATTTGTCTAGAAAACTCTGGTGCTGACTTTTAAGTTTAAGTTATACTTCCCAGAAATTCAATTCCTACATATTTATAGGTTTTAACATGACCCTCGACCCCCTGAAAAAAAAGAAGTTTAAAGCAACTTAAGTAATCATTTAAATAACACATGATTTGTATTGAGAACCACTGCAATAAATCAATATTTATGAGGAATTTTATTAAGTGGAGTTACTTATTACAACTTGTTTTTATTTAGAGCCTTAAGTTTTTGTAAAGGTGTAGCAGAGATTAGATGAATCAAACTCATATCTAAGCAACAGTTTGACTTCTATGGGTCTCAACAGGTTTACTGAGAAAAACACTTTGGTTATTCATTGCTACTTACTAGTCATTTTTGAAGGTGCAGCTTGAACGAACACACACACGCACACATGTTTGTGTTGCTATCTTTGTGGGGAGTTTCCATTGACTTCCATTCATTTCTACAGCCTAAACCTTACCTTTACCCTTTTCCTAACCCTAACCAAAACTCAATTCATACCTTAGCCCTAACTCTGACCCCTGACCCAAAAACAGGGTTTCCCCTTGTGGGGACCAGGCTCCGGTCTCCACAAGGAGCAATTGGTCCCCACAACGTAGTATATGTCAGGAAAATGGTCCCCACAAGGTATTACAAACAAACGCACACACACACACGCACGCACGCACACACACACACACAAACACGCACACACATGCACACACGCACGCACGCACAAAAAAATTAACC
>NW_006800710.1:0-14218 GCF_000485575.1 Poecilia formosa | reverse complement strand
TAAGCAAAAACATTAACAATGCTCAAGCTTTATTTGCAACAGTTGACATGCTCACAAACCCTCCTATGACATTACCACTTGAACTTCAATCTAACTGGGCCTGCATTGAATTTGCCATTTGTAGAGAAAATAAAAAAACTTAAGAGGATTAATGTACACATCCACACTAAATCCAATACCAATGATATACCCAGACAAAACAAATGCATAAAAAAAATCACTAAATGTCAACTACTTAACTAAAAAAGCATAGAAGAAATTATAGATCAAATTAAAGCTCCGCGGAGCCTCAAGTGGCCCTCGCAGCCAAGCGCCGCTCAGGCCTATAGCCACCGCGGGGGTTCCAGCACCGCCTCGTGCCAGCCACCGCTGACGCTCGTGCGCCTGTCCACCAGGCAATCCGCTTTGATGTCTTCAGCAGCGCTCCCTGGCGATGCACCAAAAATCTGGATCAGATTGGGCCATGATACAGCTGTTTTATTGACCTACGGGGCGCAGTGGAGTCAAATTACAATTAAAACTTTATTGGCCTCCTTAGAGGTTCACAAGTGTTAATCATAAAAAGTCTGGTGCAAATCGGATGATGCGTGTGTGAATAAGAGACGATCGTATGAATATGGCGAGGGACTGCCATTTGGCCACGCCCCCACGGGTCAGTAGAGTTCATCATGACAGAGTTCACCATCATATAATTTTATGTCAGTCTGCACAGGATTAAACCCATATGAATTAGAGTTAAAGTAAGACATACAGTAGAAAAAACAGGTGACTTCCTGTCGGAAGTGGGCGGGGCTAAGGTGATGTCATCAATTGGCCACCTAAATGTGATGAGGGCTGGTATAATGAGTCTGATGCAGCTCTGACCTGGCATTTGGAAGTTATTTCACATTCATGTTTCATGGTGAATAGTCAAAGTTTGGGACTATATGCTTTGACATACAAAAATTCCTGTGATAACTTTGCACCTTTAATGTCTCAACTCTCTGCTGACTGAGTTTGAAGTCTGTATCTCGAAAGCTGTAGGAGGAGTTAGATCAGATGTGACGTCTATGAAAAACAGTAAATGGCGGCTATTGATCCAAAATGGCCGACTTCCTGTTGGGTTTGCACCATGGCTCCAAGAGACTTTTTTGTAGGTCCTGACATTATGCACATGTGTACCAAGTTTCATATTTCTAGGTTGAAGCATGGCTTGGGGCTGATTATTTAAAAAATTCTAGGGGGCGCTGTAGAGAAATTAGGCCACGCCCATCAACGGCTGTTATGGATTCCTGTTCAGGGATTAATAAGGATGCATCCTAGTGAGTTTGGTGCAGCTGGGCAGAAACATGTGGAATCTAGAGCCAAGCGTATGGCGGTGGCGTGACCTCTGCTTCGCTGTGCTGCCACGGCCACGCCCTCTACTGAAAAAAAGTATATAATTACCTCTTTTTTTCTTTAGTTCACCCGTTTTATTTTAGTAAAACTAATCTAATTTAATTAGGCCAGTCTCTTTTCCCCTAGGTTATTTTAGTTGGATTAATTTAAGTTAGTTAGAGCAGTCTCTTTTACCTAGGTTGCACCTATTGTAGGATTCCTATTTTTTCTCTGTCAGTTAACTCAATTTCCTTTCTTTTGCAGGTAAGGAAATACCTTCAAACACAATTCAATCAAAGTGGACCACAATTATTCAAATTACATTCAGGGACATAAACATATGATAATCAAAGTATTGCACTTTAAATTCAAGTTCAAGTCCAAATGTAAGTTCAGGTGCTCAGTTCAATGAAAAATCTCCGTTTTATTCAGTCCAAAAAAAGAGAAGATAATAATTCAATAAGTTCTCAATCCTTTTCAGTTCAGTTTGAACTAGTTCCTGATATTCCTACCTCTCCGGCAGCGAATTACCCCACGCAGGAGAGTCCCTCCCTGATATGATGGAGAAGATCAATTGAAGGTCTAGGTCTTGCTCTCCATCTTGAATCCCGTCTGTTAATTTGCACGTCGGATATGGCAGATCAATGCTCGCTCCGACCGAGCTTCCAACCGATCAAAAAAACCTTACCTGTTTAACGGGCCACAAACACAACAGAACTCTTTTTAAATTCTCAAATTATACAAATAAGTTATTCTTCATAAACTCAATATATTAACTGGATAACAGTTTATGATGGAGCATTTCTTCGCAAACAGCTACATTTTTAGCGTTAGCTCTCCGCCAAAAGGAAAAGTACAACACGGTGAAAATGTAAAAAAATGAACACAAAACTCACCAAAACCGATGTAACTTAGTTGTCAGTTTCTGACCAGGTAAATTATGTTTTCTCAACTATAATATCGACTTTTTCCGTTAATTAATCAACCCTCTTTTCCTCCGATTCCTCCTCTGTTGTCTCCGTCAGGTTTGTGCACTGCAGCGTCACCCAGGGACTCTCACGCGGGTTTCTTAAAGGGGCAGCAACGTTATTTTCAGTTCACAGACTTTTAATCAGCTATTTATTCCTATTTATGTCAGATTTTAACATGGGCAACTATTTATTCCTATTTATGTCAGATTTTAACATGGGCAAGTATTTATTCCTATTTATGTCAGATTTTAGCGTTGGTTACATTAACCTAGGGTGCGCTGTGGAGTCTAATTACAATTTGGTGCTCCTCTCGTCTTTAGTGGTTAATAAAGTTCATACATGTCCAGTTTTGTTCCAGTTGGATCTTATATCAACATACATCATCACATATACATTTTCTTTTTGAATGACAAACTATTCCTAACAATACAAACAAGATCACTTGTTAAACATAGGCCATGTCAACATAATATTCAAATGTATATATTACTTCTGTTTTTTGCATTACAATAGAAATATTCACTAATTTGGATGAAAATTTATAGTATATAAATCATAAATCATCAATCACTGAATAGAAACTACATTAGAAATTTTACAATAGAGGTAAAGACCACTCCACATATGATAAACATATTAATGAGGAACAGAGTTCTAAGAAAAAATATATGTATTTTGTATTACACTTTTGTATAATTTTTTTTTTCCTTTTTAGCCTGTGAACCAGGATGCCTCAGAAGTCATTGGCGTTTTCTCAGTCTTACTAGCAGACTGAAACACTCTGTGAGGCCAGTATTCCCAGTATAATAAAAAAATATATAAATTCTTTCCTTTTTTTAAATATCTCAGTCTGGATTATTACTTTATTGATACACCTTATGTATTTAATTAAAAATTATTTACTGTTAGAATTATTTTCACTCTTAGTTGTCAATAGCAGATGTCACGTATACTCTAATAAATATTTTTTTCTGGAAAAAAGTAAGAAAAGGATGCATTTTAATGTTTGACAGTTACTGTCATTCTCAGTTGATAAATCAGTCATTTATCTTTAATATATAAAAAAATTGAATGCAAGAAAATATGTTGTTTATTTTCTTCCAATGTTAAATGTACATTAAATTATGGAATCATGTAAATACATTGTTTAATAAAACACTGTAAAAGAGTATCTATTCATCAATGATGAAAAAATGATCAAAATCATTTCTATCAAAGAAAAACATTGTGTTCTTTATTCAGAAATGCCCCAAAACAATTAATCACATCAAAACTTAGAAACTCTGTCTTTAGTCATTTTTTTATTCCCTTTTTTATTTTCAAATATATTAATGTGTGTGACATTATGTTTCAATGTAATTTACAATATGTTCTAGAACTGGAGTTTTTGAAGTTCGGTCCATTTTCTTGTATTACTTTACTCGCACATAGGTAACATTCAATATGGCGGACGCTGTAACGTATTGCAGCCATGGGCCTATCCGCTCCATGATGTTTGGAGATAGCCATACGGTAAAGTCAAGTTGAAGATTATATTTATAGTTACTTTCTCTTACCACAGCAATCATTTATTAATAATCACAAAATAAACACTAAGGCTAGAAGCATAACACTAAAACAGACTAAATTTTTTGCTATTTCTCTTGAAAATATTTTAGTGCTTATTTTTTGTTGCGTTGTTTTCAGTTGCTATGGCAACGAGCCTCATTGTAGATAAGCTTATACAGAGACTGAGAAAGACATGGTTTGAGGCTCATGTCGTAAGGGTTAAAGCTAAAGTGGGTGTTATTAATTCAGGAAGTCTTGTCATTTATCATGAAGTTTATCCAGTTAAATTTGGGAAAGGGGGCGCGTATTTCTCTTAGTACCGCCCATTTGATCTTTGGACTTATATATTCTTAGAGTCTCGACGGACATTTTCTTTTACTTCTTCAACAACAAAACAAGTAGGTATTATATTTGAAGAACAAGCTAAAGTTTTTATTGTATTTCGTCATTCTAATTGTTATTATTTATATATGTTGTTCTTCATAGACTATGGCAAGTTATTCGCCTTTTAAATTGCCGAAATTGACGGACCCGGAGCTGAAAGACGTCCAGAACGCTGCACAACTAGCTTGTGTAAGTATAGTAGTTTTTAACAAATTTTAAATAAGTATTGCGTTTGGAAGTTTTTGTAGTTTGATTCATAGTTATTGTTTTTGGATATAAAACATTCCTTTTAAGTTAGAGATTGCCGTAAATTTAATCAAATGTGAACTACAAACGTTAAATGGAGGGGGAGGGAGTGCCTTCATTAGACTATGGGGTAGATTAAGGCAAGTTGAGGGGATAAAATAAATGCAAGACATTTCGAATTTCAAGCATCATGTGCGTTTAGTATTAACATTGTCATGTTGGTATTCACTTTTCGAACCCACATGCAAGAACACAACCAGAAGAGTCAGAGTAAGTGAACAATAATAATGAGTTTATTGATTCCAGGGGAAGGGGGAAGGGAATGAGTACTGGAGCGGATGACCGGGTCGTCTTACTGTCAACGAGAGGCAGAGGGTTAGTGGAGGAAGGTGAGTGTTTTTCCAGCAATGAATCGAACTGGTTCTTACTTGATCTGAAGGTGAGTAATAGAGAGCTGAGCGCTGGATAATTGAGCCTCGTTGGAGGGCGGACAGGTTTGTTTGCGGCGGAAAGAGTGGAGTACGACTTGGTCCAGTTGTTCCTTTTCTCCAGATTGGGTTCGGGCCAGGACCGACAGATCCTCTGCGTCCCGAAGGGGAATTCACTGGAGATGGACAGAAGACTGGGGAAGGTGAACACACGAGGGGTGGCGTCCGACCGGTAACACCGGCAGCGTCGTGTTACCGGGACACACGAGGAAGGTAACTCAGACAGCGAGGATCAAGAGCTCACTCTGAGCCCAGGGCTGACGGCACACACAGGAACAGCGAGGAGGCAACAGGATAACAAGGGATTAACGAGCAGATCACAGAGGGCCTTTCTCTGGAACGATAGTTACCAAGGTAAGTTAACACTCAGGTGATGAGAAGTCGTTCAGCCGCTGCTTATATCTGCAATCCACGCCCTCCAAACAAGCTACAGGTGTGGCCACGGGGTTACCCCTGCAGCTTCTCAGGGGCTCTGCATCTGGTGACATCTAGTAGATGCCCAGAAGAATGACGGTGCTCCAACAAAAATAAAACTCAAACCAAAAACAAAGAAAACCAAAACAGAAAAAACACAGATCCTGACAGTACCCACCCCTCAACGGACGCCACCTGGCGGCCGAGCAGAGGACGAGGGGTGCGAGTCCTCAAAATCCCTAATAAGGGTAGAGTCCAAAATAAACGATCCAGGAACGTTCCTCTGGACCGTAGCCGCCGGAAGGCAACAATCCGGCAGACGGTGAAGGCCGGATGGCCATCTATGTCACGGGTGGGCGGAGGGGGTTCGGCCGGAGGGCAAAGTTCACTGGTTAGGACGGGCTTGATCTGGGATACATGGAAAGTCGGATGGATGCGTAAAGACAGAGGGAGTCGAAGTCGCACAGCTGAGGAACCAATGATTGCCAGTACCTCGAAGGGGCCGATGAACCTGGGAGACAACTTCTTAGACATAGATTTAAGGGGAATGTCGCGTGTGGATAGCCATACCTTTTGGCCTACGGAGTATGTCGGGGCTGGAGTTCTTCTTCGGTCAGCCAGTCGTTTGTATGTCGTTGATGTATTGTTGAGGGCGGAGATGGTATCATTCCAGATCTTATGGCTTCTGCGGATGTGATGCTGGACCGAGGTGACCGAAATGTTATCTTCATCAGACGGTAGCAGTGGTTGTTGATATCCAAGGACTATTTCAAAAGGAGAAAGACCAGTAGCTGCAGAAATGTGACTGTTGTGTGCTTGAACACATGCTTTATGAGGAGCATGGCGGTTTGAGCAGCAGTGGGTAACTTTCGAAGTGGAACGAGATGACAGGCCTTGGAGAAACGGTCGATTATGGTTAGAATAGTGGTCATACCTTTGGAAGTCTGGTAACGAAATCAACGGCGATGTGGGACCACGGCCGCTTGGGTGTGGGTAACGGTTGGAGAAGGCCTGCCGGAGGTCAATTAGACGACTTGTTTCTTGCACAGACTGACATCCTTGTGTAAGGATTCCCACCAGAATCTGCGACTTATCAGTCCAATGGTGCGACTGATGCCAGGGTGAGCTGAGAACTTAGATGCGTGAATCTACTGGAGGAACCGGGAACGGACAGCTGAAGGGACATATAATTTACCTGGAGGACAGGATTCTAGAGGAGCTTCGGTTTGTTGTGCTTGACAAATGATGTCCTCTATCTCCCAGGTGACTCCTACCGTGCAGCTAGGTAGGAGGATGAGAGCTGGAGTCTCCTCTGAGTCGTCAGAGGAATGGATCCTGGACAGAGCATCCGGTTTTACGTTCTTGGAGCCTGGACGATAGGAAATGGATAGGTTAAACCGTGAGAAGAACAGAGACCAGCGTGAGTGGCGGGGGTTGGATCTTTTTGCTGACTGAAGATATGACAAGTTCTTATGGTCGGTCCAGACTAAGACGGGTTGCTCAGCTCCCTCAAGCCAGTGGCGCCATTCCTCTAGAGCCAACTTTATGGCTAGGAGCTCTCTATCCCCCACATTGTAATTACGTTCAGCTGAGGAGAGCCTGCTGGAAAAGAAAGCACATGGATGCAGTTTATGATCTCGATCGGAGGTTTGGGAGAGAACAGCCCCGACCTCAGTGTCGGAGGCGTCCACCTCCACCACGAACTGCTTAGTGGGGTCGGGCTGGATCAGAACAGGAGCCTTAGCGAACCGTGACTTGAGTTCAGCAAAGGCTGCATCAGCTTGAGGATTCCAGCAAAATACCTTCTTGGTAGAGGTAAGAGCCGTAAGGGGAGAGGCCGTCTGGCTGTAATTACGGATGAACCTTCTATAGAAGTTTGCAAACCCAAGGAAACGTTGTAATTGTTTGCGGGTCTCAGGCTTGGGCCAGTCCAGGACTGCCTTTATCTTATCCTCCGCAGCTCTTACCTGTCCGCCCTCAAGGACGTAACCCAGGAAGTGACTGATGGACGATGGAACTCACTTTTCTCGGCTTTCACATATAGTTTGTTCTCCAAAAGCCTTTCGAGAACCAATCGGACATGTTTTTGGTGTTCAACGAGGGACTTAGAGTAAATCAGGATGCCATCTAGATAGACAAAAACATTAATAAAATCTCAGAGGACGTCGTTAACCAGAGCCTGGGAGAAAGAGGGGGCATTAGACAAGCCAAACGGCATGACCAAATATTCGTAATGTCCCATGGGAGTCTTGAATGCTGTCTTCCACTCATCGCCCTCTCTAATGCGGAGCAGGTGATAAGCGTTTCTGAGATCTAACTTGGAGAAAATGGCAGCGCCCTGAACGGGCTCAAAGGCTGAGGAGAGCAGGGGTAATGGGTACTTGTTTTTAACAGTGATCTGGTTTAGACCTCTATAGTCTATACAGGGTCTAAGTGAACCATCCTTCTTTCCTACAAAGAAGAAACCAGCACACAGTGGGGACGACGATGTCTGAATGATGCCCGCTGCGAGGGATTTATTGATGTAGTCCTCCATGGCTTGACGTTCAGACCTGGAAATGTTGTAGAGCCTGCTATTAGGTAGTGGGGCTCCAGGCAGGAGGTCGATGGCACAGTCGTAAGGTCTGTGAGGCGGAAGAGACAGGGCTTTGTCTTTACTGAAAACAGCAATGAGGTCGTGGTACTCACTGGGCACTGAGGTCACATCAGGCAGGTCAACCTCAGCTGAAGCTCAGACAGAGGTCTGAGCGGGGACAGCGGAGCGGAGACAAGTGGAGTGGCACCTTGTAGACCAGGACTCTATCTTGGCTTCCACCCAATCTATCCGGGGGTTGTGTGTGAACAGCCAGTTGAAGCCTAGCACTATGGGTGAGCTGGTAGCGGGAGAAACATAAGTTATTTCTTCAGTGTGGTTACCGGAAATTAGCAGGCGGAGAGGTTTAGTTTTATGGGTGATCTGGGGTAGATTCTTCCCATCCAGGGCTGAGATGCGGAGAGGAACTGGTAGGGGTTCAACCTCAACGGGGAGTTGATGAACAATGTCTGAACAGATGAGGTTCTGTTCGCATCCAGAGTCAATGAGAGCCGACAGGGAGAGTGAATCATTCTGATAAAACAGAGTGACTGGAATTACTAAGCGGGGTTTTGATGAGGGTGGTTCCGACAGTCTCCCCGCTCTCACTACCGGACCTGCAGGTTTAAACGAATGGGACAGTTAATGATAACATGATTGGGCTCACCACAGTAGAGGCAGAGTCGTGAGCGCTTCCTCCTTTGCCGCTCTTCTGGTGTAAGCCTCGTGTGTCCAAGTTGCACAGGTTCAGGCTCATGGACTGTGGAAGAAGGAGGTGAATGCTGGGTAGAGGGCTGACTACTGGTTTGAGATACACGAGGAGAGAAGGCTCGGTGGGATCGTTCCTTAGCCCTGGTGCGGATTCGATTATCCAACTTTGTTAGGTTTATGAAGTCGTCTAGTGACTCTGGTTCGTCAAGGGCAGCAAGTTCATCTTTAATTTGTTCATTTAGCCCATGGAAAAAGGCGCTCTTAAAAGCAAAGGGGTTCAGCCCGAAGCAGCAGCCTTGACTCTAAAGTCAATGGCGAAATCAGAAACACTTTTCTGGCCCTGCCTTAGCCCATGCAATTCTCTGGAGGCAAACATCTTCTCCATCTCCTGGCAAAAAACCTGCTTTAGTTCAGCCAGGAACTCGAGATACGTACATCCGTAATTGGACGCAGTAGTGAATCGGGCTTCGGCCCATTCTAAGGCTCGACCCGTCAATAAGGACAACATGTAAGATATCTTAGCATCATCATTGGGAAAACTTTGCGGTGAATGGTTAAAGACAACTGTACACTGGAGGATAAATCCTTTAACTTTCTTGATGTCACCTGAGAACTTCTCCGGTGTGGCTGGACGGACCTCTGAAAACCCGGAATGGACGGGCGGATCTGGAGTTGCTGGTGGAGCAGGAGAGGGGTCAGGAACCTGTTGTACTGAATTCTGAAGAAAAGTAGAAAGTTCAGTTAGTTGACGGTTTGCCTCTGCTTGGCGGTTCCCCAGTTCTCTTAACGCTGAATCATGGGACTGAATTAAGGTATGTTGATCGGATAAGGCTCTTCTGATTGAGTCTGAGAAGGTCGTGATCTGGCCTGAGTGTTCTGTCATGTTGGTATTCACTTTTCGAACCCACATGCAAGAACACAACCAGAAGAGTCAGAGTAAGTGAACAATAATGAGTTTATTGATTCCAGGGGAAGGGGGAAGGGAATGAGTACTGGAGCGGATGACCGGGTCGTCTTACTGTCAACGAGAGGCAGAGGGTTAGTGGAGGAAGGTGAGTGTTTTTCCAGGAATGAATCGAACTTGTTCTTACTTGATCTGAAGGTGAGTAATAGAGAGCTGAGCGCTGGATAATTGAGCCTCGTCGGAGGGCGGACAGGTTTGTTTGCGGTGGAAAGAGCAGAGTACGACTTGGTCCAGTTGTTCCTTTTCTCCAGATTGGGTTCGGGCCAGGACTGACAGATCCTCTGCGTCCCGAAGGGGAATCCACTGGAGACGGACAGAAGACTGGGGAAGGTGAACACACGGGGGGTGGCGTCTGACCGGTAACACCGGCAGCGTCGAGGGAGGACAAACGAGGAAGGTAACTAAGACAGCGAGGATCAAGAGCTCACTCTGAGCCCAGGGCTGACGGCACACACAGGAACAGCGAGGAGGCAACAGGATAACAAGGGATTAACGAGCAGATCACAGAGGGCCTTTCTCTGGAACGATAGTTACCAAGGTAAGCTAACACTCAGGTGATGAGAAGTCGTTCAGCCGCTGCTTATATCTGCAATCCACGCCCTCCAAACAAGCTACAGGTGTGGCCACGGGGTTACCCCTGCAGCTTCTCAGGGGCTCTGCATTTGTTGTAGCACCGTCATTCTTCTGGGCATCCACTGCCCAGAAGAATGACGGTGCTACAACAAAAATAAAACTCAAACCAAAAACAAAGAAAACCAAAACTGAAAAAAACACAGATCCTGACTAACATAGGTTTAAATCGGTTTTATGTAACACTCATTTAATTTCAAATGAAGTAGTTAAATTCTTTATTGATATAGCTTAAATATACTATTACAATATTTTTTAAGGCATTTATGAGAGCACAATTTACTCCTCCGCTGTAACCTTTCTAAACATCACCAAGACAGTAAATGTTATTTAAATCTTTATATGTAATAACTTATTTTTGTTTTTGTGTAATTTTTATAACAAAAAGTCAAGCAAGAGAGAAGACCTATTAAAACAGAAAACAGTTCCTGTGGCATGAGTGTGCATTGCCTGCTCATAGAGTTAGCCATTTTTTTCCTTGGATTGAAAGCTCTTTTTTAATCTTAGAATTACTAACTTTATGTTATTCCTATATCAATTTTATACAGTAAAGGATTTCGTAGTTTGCATATTTGTATCGTCTGTTGTCGTTTTCACCAGTTACAGCTGTTTAATCCGTTAACGTGTTGTAAACAATTTTTCCGAGCTGCTTTTAAATGTAACATGAGCCCTCGCGCAGGGCTTATACCGGTACTGCTAGAGATTTTCTTTTTCAATGCAGAGGTATGCAAGAGCTGCTCGAATTATATAAACAAATCAGCATAATGCAAATATCTTTGCACAGTTTCCTGCAAAACTAAGCGAGTCAGTTAAGTAATGGTTGATGCAGGTAATTTTAGCTAAATTAAGTCTAACTAATATTAAATCAGCACCTTAAGCTTAACAAGTAGCCTCTAGGCTACTGATGTTCTATGTTCAACTACATAGATAAATTTTTCCTCTCTACCCAATCCCTATGTTATGTTCCGTGTTTCTGTTTTCTGTGTTCAGTCCTGTTTTCCTGTGAGTCTCTGTCCTGTCCTCCCTGTTGATTGCTTCCCAGCTGTATCCAGTTCCCTTGATTACCCCGTCTGTATTTATACCCACCTGTTGTCTGTGTTCCTCGTCGGGTCCTTGTCGTGTCTAAGTTTGTCTTACGTTTTGTGTTTGCTCCAGTCGAACTGTTAAGTCCTGGATAGCGTTAGCTCTCGTTTCCAGTCCTGTGTATCAGTTGCTACCGGTATTTGGCTGTGTGCCTATCTCTGTGCCGTGCTGCCTGTTGGACTGTTTTGAGCCTTCATTAAATCTTCATCTTCACCATACCTGGGTTCTCTGCGTCATCTCCTCACCACCTCAACCACACCTCCTGACACCCTACCTCAAAATAAGTTTATACCGTGCTAAAGTCATCTTTAGTTGGGGGTGAATCAATATTAAAATTATTAAATTGTTGTAGATGAATTAGTAATATTTCTAAATAGTATATTTTATTTTAATTTAATATAATTTTATGTAATTAATATTTTATTTATGTTGAAGTTGCACCGGTTGTTTTGGTGAAGTTTTCATATTAATGTAATTCTTTTAGTGATAGAAATTTAAAATAGTAACCTTTTTTACTACAATATTATTTTGTATTTTATTGAGGGTATCTGTTCATGTAACATACTTATAACTTTGGTGGTGTGATTCATGTAATATATACTGTTTTGCACATTATGATATCTTTGTTTTTGTATTCCTCATTAATTTAAATGGATTACAATGTTTCTTGATAGCACAGTCTGACATTTTTCCCTTGTTTGTTTTGGATTTCTTTTGTCGAATTTCACCTGGTCCAAATTTTTTAAATTTTACTGCATTGTATTATAATAGTCTCCCAATGGTTTAGCATTATCAAAGAGGAATTGTGCTAAATCTTAAATTCTTGTTCATTAGTCCAAAATTATTTTAAGTGACAATTTTTAATTAAGGAAGAAAAATAAAGTATCTTTCAAAATGTTATTTAATTCAGATTATGTATTCTTAGAAAGTTGTTGTAGATTTTTGTCAACTTAAACTATTTCAAAATTATTTTTACTTTTCACATATCCAAAATAATCTTACATGTAAGTATGATGTAACATTTATAATGCTTTCTTTTGTTTTAGTCACATGCAAGATTTTTTTTTGTTTTTTTATCCCACATCATTTTACCAAGTGATTTATTTATTTATTGCATATTTTACTAAAGTTACTTTCCTTTTTGTTTTTACAACTGTGGAGTCAGTTGTTTTTTTAATATGCAACTTTTCTTACGAAAAATAAATTTGAAATAAGCTAGTTTTAAAATTTAACATGTTTTGATTGAAATAGCCTAATTATAGTTTTTAATTTTATAAATTATTCTGGCCTATTTACCTTTATTTTACCTGTAGTTAAGGCAGATTCTTTGCCAAGATCTTTTATCTCCCCTAAGTAGCAATCAGTAGGACGTTCCAGCTTTTCACACTTATCTGTGAAAGCCATAAACCAGCAGGAGTTCGGAGAAGCTCTCCTTCTACTTTATTTAGACAATGGGGACAAATGGCTTTACAGAGAGGGTCAGAGACAGGTCCTGGTTGGATGAGCAAAGATACGCCTTATATGAATAAATTATAGAAAAGAAGATAAAACTTTCCACAAAGAGTAACAAATCAGATTTTCCTCTTTGCAATTTCTCAAAAGACATCTATGCTTTTTTTCTTTCTTGTTTCCATCTTTTGCCTTTTTCTTTCTCAGGTAAATTCATGTGTTTGTTCTCTGAGATTTCTGATGTTTTGTGATGTGCATTTCTGGTGATAGTATGCATGTCTCTTCAATAAATGCTTATTATTTTGATGCTGTTATCTCTGCATTATCTCAGTCTTTGCGCATAGCATTTTTCTCAATCTGGGCATAGAGAAGATATAACAAGTCAAAATGTTTTTAAAGTTTTAGATTTTTTCCTCTGTTAATCCTTTTTTAAAATATTTATTTACTTTCAAGATATCTTTTAAGTTTTAAATCACTTTCAGATGTTTTCTTTAATTTAAACTTTTGTTTACAAAGTAAGCATTAGAGTGAAGGAAGTTGTTTAATGTGATTAATTATTTATGGTGCTTAACAGTAATTTTTTTTCTTACAGTATCAGCTATCTGATCCAGTAACTTCACGCGAAGCTACTGGATCAACCCTCGCAGCCAAGCGCCGCTCAAGCCTATAGCCACCGCGGATGTTCCAGCACCGCCTCCCGCCAGCCACCGCTCACGCTCGCACGCCGTCCTCCATGCGATCCGCTTTGATGCCTTCCGCAGCGCTCCCTGGCGATGCACCAAAAATCTGGAGCAGATTGGGCCATGTGGCAAGGAGATACAGCTGTTTTATTAACCTAGAGGGCGCAGTGGAGTGAAATTGCAATTAACCTCTATTGGGCTCCTTAGAGGTTCACAAGTGTCACTCATAAAAAGTCTGGTGTAAATCGGATGATGTGTTTGTGAATAAGAGACGTTCGTATGCATATGGCGAGGGACTGCCATTTGGCCACGCCCCCACGGTCAGTAAGCATTGACAGAGTTCATCTTCATGTCATTTTATGTCAGTCTGCAAAGGATGAAACCCAAATGAATTAGAGAGTAAAATTAAGTCATACAGCAGAAAAAAAAGGTGACTTCCTGTCGGAAGTGGGCGGGGCTAAGGTGATGTCATCAATCGACCACCTAACTGTGACTCATCACAGGTCTATAATGAGACATAGAAAGTCTGATGCAGCTCTGACCTGGCATTTGGAAGTTATTTCACATTCATGTTTCATGGTGAATAGTCAAAGTTTGGGATTTAGCCACATGCTTTGACATACAAAAATTCCTGTGATAACTTTTCACCTTTAATCTCTCAACTCTCTGCTGACTGAGATACAGCTGTTTTATTGACCTAGGAGGCGCAGTGGAGTCAAATT
>NW_006800709.1:134405-139157 GCF_000485575.1 Poecilia formosa | reverse complement strand
GGTTTTGAGTTGTTTCTCCCTTTGCTGTTAAGCACAGAACAAAATTAATAATATCTACATGTCTAAGTTTGATTGAGATAACAGAATTATTCTGCGGCGGCGGTGCAGCTATGGATGGCATGTAAAGGAATAGCCTTTTTGCCCTCCAGCATTGTACGCATGCGCGAAATTTCCTTACGCAAACAATAACATGCAGGGGGTCTCGATTTGTAAATCTGATTATAATTAAGTCGGTGCCTCACCAGCCATGAACTTCACCGCAAGTCACTGATATATATATATAGACAAGTTTTAGACTTGCCTAATTGTGCAAGTCTAAAACTTGCACAATTAGGCAAGTTTTAGACTTGATCATATCATAATTTTCCATCTCCAAGCTGTGTAAACTTGAATGCTTATGCTTATTGAATATAGGCATATCAGCTGATGTGTATTTGTTTAATGAGGGAGGGTGGGGCCTAAGGAGATCAAAACCCTGTATTAAGATGTGCAAAATTATTAGGTAGTTCTGCTGGATTTCCTTACCCATTCTTTGTTCTTCCGTTCTGTTCTTTCAGTGTTGCCAGTGGTCACCGAGTGCTAGATAATCAGCCTTTAACTAGCACCTAACGCATACGTCCAATTGAAAATTTTATTTTGAAACAAAATTCAGTTTCTCAGTTTGAGAAAAACATACACTTTGTCTCTTTCAAAGTTATCTAGAGTATCTTGCTTCCTTTGTTTTTCTGCACACTTTCCTCTATCCTCCATCTTTGTCGCCTAAATTTCACAACTACTCCTGCTGGGACAATCAATCCTCAAAAACCCCTCCCTGCTACATCCACTGAAACATCTCAATTGCTGCTAGGATATGCTAATCTTATTCCTCAGATGACTGCACCATGGAGTCAACATTGATCTTCCTCAACCTCATGAAAACATAAGCCATCCAGTCAGAAAGACTGATTGTGGTGTCTGTCAGCATGTGAGTGTGGGGAGCAATGTCTTTGTTATGCCTCCTGCAGTGTTTTTGGGCTGAACTTCTGACATCAATTTGAAACTAATGAGACAAGGGACAGGCATAAAAGACCGATAAGAATAACGAGTGCTCTCACAGGACATTTTTGGATAGTTAGATGATGGTAAATCTGTTTATTTTCATTCCAAGTTCACACAGTCAGGTAAAAAATAACATTTCAAATCTTTCTGAGCTCATGTGCAGGGTTATATTGATTATAAATGTGAAATGTATATGCACTCTGTCAGAATAATGTAGCCTGTATGTTGAGATCTCCTTTGGCTCATTGTCCTACTGCAGAGCCAAACATGCTAGTCTCTCTTTCTTAATGTTGAATTGTGAACTCTGTCCTTAACTGAGGTGAGTGAGCTTTGCACTGCTAGAAATATTGCTGTGGCACTTTGGTTACCTCCTGGAAGAGTCGTTAGCAGACTCCTGGAGCAATTCATGTAGGTGACTCCATGACTCCTGTGATGTATTCACCATTGTTTCATATTTTCTGCATTTTGTGGCAATTATGACATTACATACAGGTCAAAGTTGGTTTGGATAACTTTTTCCCTTTTCAATAAATGAAAAAAAAAAGTTTGAAAATAGCTCTAGCCGCCGGTTAAAAAACCATGCACTTAAGTCCTTTGAATATTTACAACAATGTTGGTATGGGGTAAATTATAAAATTTAAGTGAGAGATTTGTATTATTGTCTTGGTAAATGTGGAATCTGAGTAATTAACTTTGCTTTTCCTTTTATTTAACACGTTAACAGTAAAAGCATTTCTGGAGGTGACTTGGGGTGCGACATAGCTTTTTGATGTTACAGATTATCTTTGATATAAATATAAATAAATTATTTTCTTAGCTCACATCTCCTACTAAACTTGAGCAAAACCATCCAAAGATTTTAGGAAAAGTCAATCATCTTGCACAGCTGGTATTGCAAATTAACATTTCAAATATTTTGTTGTCAAAAGTCTAACTGGGATTTATGGACCTCATTAGCACAAAGACTCAAAAATAAATGTTATTTTTAAAAAACCTGTCTCTTAATGTTCAGAGCAAAATTCTTCAAATGTTTTATTGTGTTTTACTGAAAGTGTTTTATCCTTCTGCATCATCTGCTGTTCAAAAATGTTTCTGCAGCCCAGAAAAGTGCTATCAGAAAAGCACAGACAACAGCAAGTAAAGTTTTAAAAGTTAAAGATTATCCACCTGTCTCTCTGAGTATTTACCCAACTATAAAATGCAACAATAGATTAAAACAAACAAATCATCAAAGTACTGTAACTGCAGAAGTGTACATAGCTGCAAACATTTGTTGGGTGCAACATTTTATCAAAACTATGAGGAATCTGATCATAGCATGACGTGGTAAAAAAGTGGCTGAGTAAGGTTTGTAGGTTCCACCAGTAAATAAGACTCCATCTTTCATTCCTTACTGTAATGGATGTAAGGAATGGCTTATAGACCCATTCAATAAGTTCGAGTATTATTGAAACATCAATTTATTTCAGGAAATTTGTCAATCTACCCAGGGCAGATGTGGCTACTACCCAGTAGCTTGCAACCATCAGTGTGTGAATGTGTGTGTGAACTGGTGAATAACTGAATGTAGTGTGAAGAACGTTGAGATCCTCTGGACTTTATAAAGTGCTATAATATTATTTTATAATACATTCTAATCCGCAGTCCATTTTAGGAGATTCCTGAATAAAAAGGCTTTAAGAACGCTGCCAGACTGTTCAGGGTCTTATATAAACAACAACAACCATAAAGGCTGTGGCACAGATGCACTGTTTAGCATGGAGTTAATCAATTCATCACCCTCCCTGTTTTGATCCCTCTGAAGGAACACCGCCAAGGTTGTTTAACTGTGTGCCATTGTTTAGCTGTTCTACATAATGACAAACAATTGTAATGTTCAGTGAACAATGAAAAATGCACTGTCTTTGTCCCCCAGTAGTATCTGCTACATGACATGACCTAGTTTCTTGTACCCAGGGCAACACAAACATTTGTCACTGTGAGCTGCACTGACTGCATAGGCCTTCAGCCTCTTGCAGGCATATATATTACTTTTGCAGTTAAATTGGACCACGGAAGAATTAGTTCTACAATTTATTAGCTTTAAGCTGCGGGGCTGAGCTGTCTTCACGGCCATTTGATATTCCTCACGCAGAGAGGTTCTGAGCAGGAGCACAGTCCTGAGGTTAGACTCATCCAATATATGTGAACATTTTCAGCTCAAGTGCAGACTGAAAGGGCCTCAGATGACCATTGATGATCTTTGTGAACTGGTTGCTCAAGCTGTGTACTCTCTTGAGAATGTGCAGAATATAATGACTGGCCCCGAAGGCCTGTCAATCACAATTATTTGTGTGAGTAAACTCAGCATCATGATGGCACCTGTTGATGTCTGAGTGGTCAGTAGATGGCAGTGTGACTCAAGCCAATTCTGCGATTCCATTAGTTGTGTCCTTCCTGCAGCCCAGCCCGGTTCCCTATGTGAGAAGCTGTATCCAGTCTCTCTAATGGAATGTCAAGAAAACACAGCATTCTGTCTCCCTTTTTAAAGTACTGAATGACTTTAAACAATCCGTTTCTTTGTCCAAAATGTAGAGGCAGCGATTCAGGTGATCTTTACTTTCAGCAGCTCCAGTGAGTTCTCTGTGTCTGCTTTTTCAGGCTGCTCACACCTCAGGAATAAAAGATAAAAAGGTCATTCCCTGGAAACACTCACTATTTATAGACTTAATGTAGCTGTTTTTAGTTAATGCTTCTCAGTACACGTGTGTGAAATCCAAATTGTGCAGAGATAAGGCACTTGAGTAGTTCTTGGTCACATACAATTTAAGTATGCTAAGAAAACAGAATTCAGTGTCACATGCTATTTCTCTTCTCTTCCATCACGATGCCCTTGCTTCAGAGGACACAGATTTAGACGTGATTGAGGATGACCGAACATGATCAGAATGCCTTTGTCCATAGAAATATATGTTTGGTCTTTAAGGGGAAATATTATGCTAATAATTTGATTTTTATCTCAGTTCATATACAGTAAATACAGAATATTACTGAGAATCAGTAGAACTTCACCTTAAATAGGTACAACAAAGCTGAAAATTATTATTATGCCTGGCAGATTTAGATTCAAGGAAAATGTCCATTCTTTATATTTTATTAAAAAATAACATGCCAAAAATATTTATTCTCTTCTCAATACTCCATGCAAAATCTTAATTATTTTATTACAATAACATTTCAAAAATCATTTTCATGATGTGCTAAATGTGGAATCCGAGGCGAGTGAGCTTTGCACTGCTCAGACGTATCAGAATACTGATAAGTCTGGATGTTGCTAAATAAGATCTTGAAAACCGTTCAAACAACTGATTCCTAATGTTGTGTTAACTGTCCACTGATTGAAGGGAGTCATGAAAATGGCAGCTTAAGATGGATATAGAATCATAATTTAGCCAAAGGGCAGAAAGGGCGATGATGTCTGGAATTGATGACCCTGATTGTGAATTAAGAAAGTAGCATTCTTTAACTACTTTAAGGCACCATTCATACTGATCCAAGCACCAGCACTAATTGAGGTTAAAGTCTAGCTTTAGCAGAGTCTTTGAATTAGCAGGAAAACATAAATTAGAACATTTCTAAAGGGTATACATCTTCTATGCAAGTTATTGAGCAGTGATGAAGGAATAACACAGATATTACACAACAGGCTCATGTTTCTGGAGTAAAGTGTCTCAG